>NW_022476119.1:19648-95006 GCF_009193645.1 Aspergillus pseudonomiae
AAAAAAAAAAAAAAAAAAAAAAAAAAAAAAAAAAAAAAAAAAAAAAAAAAAAACCAGAGGAAACAGAGGAAATAGGAAGCGGGCGGGGGAGATATTAGCGAAAGATAACTCCCGTTATGGGTAAATATCTATCATAGCATGCCAGGAGCATTAAGGATGCAAGACAAGCAAAGCGAGGTCTGTTACCCCGGTTGGAAATCACGATCGACATTGTCATGAATCGTGCTGCTTGGAGTTAAGCTCTGAACAGGCGTCATGGTGTCCGAAAGCCGTCGACTCTCGGTAGCGATACGAACACTCCCGTGGGAACCCTTGATCAAGTGGCCACTGTCAACCCGATCTTGAATCATCTCATTGAGAATTCGTGACATTTCATCATCCATATTTTTCGTCCCATTTAGTTCGTCCTCCTTGTGAGGCGGAAGGATACTAGCCACATGGTCACTAGCTAGCGAGTCGCTCACATCAGGATCGGCACTTCGATACTCACCCTTTTCCTTGAGGTCTGTATCGATAGCGATATGCGCAAGGTCCCGATGCCGAGCAGCAGAACGGAGCGCAGCAAGCATTCGATCCTTATCGTCTAATTGTTGCCGAAGTTCGTTGATTTCCATATCCTTCTCACGTAGCAAGGCCACCATATCTGGATTTTCAGAGGTTGCGCTCCCAGCTTTAACGCCTATTGACATTCGTGAATGGCTGGACCGGCGAGCCTGCAGTAGGCGTCTCTCTAGAGTCGAGATATACCGATTTTTGTCACTCAAATCGGCCTGAAGGGCTACAATTTGCCTTTGAGCGCTTGCTTTTCCGTCCGCAAATTCCCCAACGATATCTTCATCCTCATCATTGCCAAATGAACCACTCGAAAAACGTAAAGCTTCGTTGCTGTTGACGGAGAGAAATGATGCAGGCCGGACAGACGATGTCCCATACGCACCCAATGTTGTCTGACTGACTGAAGAGCGTAGAGATCGAGCCACCGATTCGGCAGCAGACATTCTTGATAGTCGACCAAGAGTAGACATCGTTCCCTGGCTGTTCACACCAGTGGATTTGGAGCAAAGAATGAGCCGATTGAGATGTTCTATGCGCTCTTTAAGAGCGGTTCGAGCTAATTGCATTTCCAACATTTGCTCTTCGTGGCGAGCCTGTGCCTCCTTTTCTAGTTGCTGCTCTTCCAATTTCAACTCTTTTTCGGCTTGTGCTTTTGTTTGGCTTTCGAGCTGGCTTCGAAGGGCCTGAATCTCCACTCGGTAGCGTTCTAGAAGCACACGACTCCCTGCATCACTGCTACCACTACCGAACGCTTCTTCCGCCCGTTTGGCGTGGCTGACAATATTGTTTTTGGCTCGCGCAGCAAATTTCAAAGTATTGAGTGTTTCGCCAGAGTTCGAATTGCCCGTTATGCCAAGATGAACAGTGCAAAGAATGCTGACTAGTGAATTCCCTAACAAAGCTGATTGTAACAGCCTCGTGAGCTTGCTGTCACGATACGGCAGGTGCCTGCCCTCGCGATCAGTCGGGTTACCAGCTTTGTCCTTAGTTTCCGAAAGCCTGGAAATGATAGTACCAAGGGTAAGTAAGCTTTTATTTATGTGAGCACCTTCTGTGCGCCGTTCTTTGTCGTCAGCTGCACGTTCTGATCCAGCTAAGTCTATCAAGCTAAGCGTGGATACTCTGACCCCTCCCGGGGCTATGCCCGATCGCCTGTCCTGAGTGGCGCCCGTGGGCACTCGTTCCCTACTCTCAACAACGATTTGGACCACTGCATGACTTCGGGAGCTGCGAGCATTGAACTGCGTGCTGCCAGTTCTTCTTGCATGGTCACCCCTCGCAATTACACGAAGAAGTTGTGTCGGGCTCTGTACGATCTCTTCCTTCAGTGGAGTCGCATACACGCCTCGTTTGCTATCTTCGCGCAGCTTTATCTCTTCCTGCTGGAGGGGCAAACCACTGCCAGAAGCAGAGGCTGAGAGTAGGTCATGGATCTTCTCGTTGTAGATCTCAAGATAGCTAACGCGAAGCAGGAATTCTCGATGCGGAGTCTCCCTGATGAAAGAAAATATGTCGGTTATTGCCAATGGGATCACCCCTGGAGAGGTAGCAGTTCCCTGCATTGAGAATGTTTTACCGGTGCCAGTCATGCCGTATGCAAAGACGGTACCATGATAACCTTCCATTACCCTTCTCACGAGGCGTTTTGCCGCGGAGTCATAGACTTTGGCATTATGCTCATTGGGAGAGAAGACGTTATCTGATATACAAGAGTAAGCTTTTCTGCACAAGGATTGATTGTGGGGCTATTGTTACCATAATAATAATCGCCTCCTTCCTTTCCGCTAAACGTGATAAGGCTACGACGTGCATCCACTGCCCATTCGCTGTTGGTTTTTGATATCTCGGTGCCGTGTACATCAGGGCGCACTCGGACGCTAACTATAACATTACCTTTGGCCTCCTTAGGCTTCGAATGAGGCCTGGAGGCACCCGTTACATCATCTGCGTCCTCAAAAGTGGTCGCGCTTGTCGAGTATGACCCTTGAGCGGAAGAGCTCCGGCTTTGCGATGGTGAAGCCTCTGGATCTCGGGCCTCTGCACCGATAATTGATTTATTATCCCCACTATTTAGCAAGGACGGGGTCTGTGAACTTCGATAGCTGCTGCTGGTCCCCACGCTTAACCTGGAGTTCCGTTTGACCTTCACACTGCCAGAGGAGCGAAGGCTCTGAACACCTGATATTGATGATGCGGTGGAAGGACGGCTTCCTGTCTTCGGTGGTTGGGGAAATGCCGCAATACTAATAGTCCTGCGTAGCGATTTATCGGGACTGCTTGGAGTTCGACCAGCGGATATTGACCTGGAGGAGCTCAGGTTGGAAGCCGAGTTGGACAGTGCAGTCTTACTAAGTGATGGCCTTGGGCTAGGAGAGGCACGTATTTTGGAAGAAATCTGAGACGGAGAAGGCGCCCTCGCATGGTCGGATGAGACTGGTAAACTCTTTCTTGATTTCGGTGCTGAGAGAGGGGGTAAGGACCCCGTCGGAGGATTCGCGGCAGGCCGCGACGGTTGGGGTAACGTAGACATGGAGGCGTAGATTTCGCACAAGTACTCCAATCACTAGTATCAGGCAAGCCTAGCTGGGGCTGTCCGATTATGACGGTTTATGTTGGAGAACAACTTACGCGGCGGCCATACGCGGAGGCTTGAGGGTAATGCGTTTCGCTGCTGAATCTCTTGATTTTGCAGAGCAGGCCTCTGATAATTGGAACGTTAGGATTAGCATCTGATAGTAGTGGTGCATAAGCTATATTGTGGGAATATGAAGTCGAGACCTCAACCTAGACATCAGCCAAGTATGATGATGGATGTACCTCCAAGGAACATTGCCAATCTTGGCGGTCCTCCCCGCGCACGGGTGGTTCTTCGTCCCGCTATATACAGTACCGCAGCAGAAAAGTACACGAGAAATAGATATGGGAAATAGTGGAATAAACTATAGCTAAAGGCTTTTGAGGGCGAAAACTCACAGTAAATGTTAGGGTCGATTTTCGTAAAGGCCCCGTTGGTGTTTTTGGATTTGGCCGAAATCTCCGCACTCCAAACCCTTACAAGGATCACGGTCTAGAAATTCAAATTATTGAAACTGTTGTCGCCGCCGCCGTTCCGCTCTCTGCCACTGTTGGCTGTGCTCTTATATGCGACGTATGTTAACAGTGATTCAAGATCAGCTTGGAGGCAAAACGAACGGATTTAAGATTCTGCTTGGCCAAGTGTGACCAGATTGATAGGCCCGATAGGTGCGCCGTAACAGCACCAACCGGTCCCTGTGTTTGCGGACTTGCCCGCGAGGAGTTGGTTCAGGGAAAGAATTCAGCGAGAGTTGTTATCGTTCTTGTTGGTTGTTTAATCGCGTCTTTGAGGGAGCGGGACGGCAGATAAGCGGCCCCTGTTGAAGGGGGATTGAACGTGGTCCTCTTTCTTCCAGTTTTTCTTCGGCTCCCCTTAGTAGCTGGAGGGGGATGCAGGAAAGAATAGCCTTGGGCCAAATATGCAAAATTGATTGAAGTTCGTCTTAGTATTATATGATCAACTTAATTATAGTGAAATGATAGTCGTTTGAAAGGTGACAACCCTCAAGAGGTAGTTGGGACTTGTTTATCTCTTGATCTTACTGTTAGTTCGAATAGCTGTAATACCTGTGGTGGCTATACTCCGGAGTAAGTACAGAGTACACCTACCAAGTAATTACTTTGTTGCGGTTCTTTGGTAGGTACTGCAGTCAAGTGCCTAACGCACTAGTAGTACTACTAGCCGGCGAGGCTATCATTGTCCAATGTTGTTTGTTCCTGGTGTTCCACGTAACATTACAAAATACTAGAATTGGTTCCTCTTCCTTCAACCCTGTCTTGAATCTCCTCTGGAGTAGTCGCCTTGCATAATGTTCGAGGTCAATTTTAATATGGATGGGCCATGGGCAATATGAAGGAGTGCTTGTCTTTCAAGACTGGCTTTCTTTAGTCGCGAACCGGAAGTTGTCCAGACAGAACCACATCCATTACTCACGGAGTAAGTAAACTCTCAAGTAACCAGGCGACTTCCTACTGAGAAATTTTACCGTACATACACGAATACATACTAGCCCTGGTGTAACAAATTAATGAAATTTAAGATTATGATGATGCGCCTGCTGGGGCTCTGGGGCACAAGAAACCATGGGCTAAGACACTTAGTGCAAGGAAACGGGAAAAAGGGGACCAATAAACGCGTAATATGCTGGTGCGAAGGGGAGTCACTCACCCAAGTGCCTAAGCTAGTAGTTTAGTGGTGCTTCCACTTTCCCAAGTCGAGTGATACATTATACAGGTTACGGAGACCCTTATTCATCCACACACGGGATTGACACACCTGGGCAGCCGGGTCTGGAGTACAATAGACCAGTGGTACCTTACCTACTAGTTTTGAGGCCAATCCTCGACAGATTGAAGAGAACTTTTGGCGGAGCATTCATGAGTCTAATAGATAGTGCCGATAAGGAACAAAAAACGAGTTTTATGGGAATTACGAACCCAGGCTTAGGGTGTACTGTCTAGATGGCTCTAGACTAGGCTTATTTGAGATTGTGGCCGATGGTCCCGTCTATATGCCCGGCGACTAACTACTACGTAGATGATAAAACGATGGCATATCACCTGGTGTAATTTCAAGAGAATGAGCAAAACTCGTTTATATCGTGCTGAATCCGATGGCAGCTTCAGTCAGATGAAGTAGATCCGCTATTGCTTCGCGTTAAAATCTAATTGTCGGGCAGCATTCTTGAATGTATTATCGTCGATGTCTCCACCTCTTCTCGTCAAATCGTTGCCCATTTTCTGGATTCCATCCGTTTTTTTGGGGAGATCTTCCTTATTTGTCGGTCTGGGCTCAGTGAACCACCAGTTGTGTTGCAAAACTTGACGTGCCGTACTCCGTTTTCTTGGATCCAATGTACACATTGACATGAGCAAATCTGCGCCGACAGGACCGGCAGTTGGGAACTGTCTGAAGAAGAATTCACGACCCTGTATAGAAACAATGTGGTTTTTATCTGCGGGTATATAATTGGGCAGCCTAGTGACTCCTGGCCAGTTGTCTTCAGTGGGCGTGCCAAATGCTTCGCAAATTTTGGATATCTGGTCGAGATCAGAACTCCCCGCGACGAACGGTACTCGCAAGAGGAGCTCCGCAAAAACCATTCCCATGGACCAGACGTCTACAGCGCCCGAGTATTGTCGTGCTCCATAAAGCAATTCAGGCGGCCGATACCAGCGTGTAATAACTTGGTGTGTCATATTCAAGTAAGGGTCAGCGAATGATCTAGCTAAGCCGAAATCTGCTAGCTTCACCTCCCCATCGGCAGCAATGAGGAGATTGTTAGGTTTAATATCTCGATGGAGAATAAAATTTTCGTGGCAGAACCAGACACCTCTAGCAAGCATTCCCATCCACGCCTTAACATCAGCTGCGCCGTAGTGAATATTTCCGTCTTTAATGAGCATCTCAAGGTCACCACGTGGCAAATACTCTAGAACCAGGTTGAGATTTTGGTCCTTGGAGGAGAAGACATCATGGAGCGCTATGATATTTGAATGCGACAGTTCTTGTAAATATTTTACTTCCCGGATTGCATCCATGGAAAGCCCATCTTTGTATTCGGCATTAACTTTGATCTTCTTGATTGCCACGAAGGACGAAGGATCGACGCGGATATGACCAAGGTATACGACAGCATAGGTTCCTTCCCCTAGCTTCTTGTCTGTTGACTTGTTCAGTAGTGCCATAAGACATTTGATGGGAATCATAAGCATGAATGAAGAAGGGCGATATATCTCACCTTTGATATATTTATGCCGCACATCGTCATTTAATTGTTCAGTTAGTTCACGGTCTGTACTGTGCGTGATAGCAGGCGAAGATGTATTGCCCTGGGAATTGGCTGAGCTCTGAGCAGCTCTCAACTTAACTGCGGTGTCGGAAGCTGCCGTCGCGGTTGATGGAGACTGGGGTGGTAAAGGTGAAATTGCCATGGTTTGAAGATTGATGGGATAGTCAAGTTATATTTCTGACTGTGCCCGTAGGTTATAACTCGGGAGACAGCGCTAAACTGAGAAGGTATAGAATAAAGTGCCGACCATAGAGAGTTGTTCTCTGATAGCTTTAGTATCAGCCGAATTTTGTTGTGCTGCGTAAATTTAGCATTACAGTGCCTTTTGTTTTGTTTTGTTTTGCATTATTGCCCTACTCATTCACAGCAATATATGCTTCTTGATGCCAGTGTGCTGTGGTGGCGCTTACTATAACCATGTAGGCATGCATAAATAACCAAGTCTCGGAGTTTTGTTGATCCTGAAAATGCGGCTGTGACCAAAATTTCTCTTACCGCGGACAATGTCACTACCAATCAATGAGTTCAACTGAGAAACTCAACTTTCGTTCTTTTCTTGATTTAGCAAAGGCTATCTGGCTTCCATTGCCTACACTCTGATCTCTTCCTGTGTAATCTTGACCCTACCAACCAGTGGAAAAGATCAACGCGACCGATGATGGCGATGCGTAGCTCGTTTCTCCTATCTCCACGACTCATCAGACCTCTGGCCATTAGCAAACAATGTGTGCGATGCTTCCATAAACACTCCTCTACGCCTTCTGTGCCTTCGCCAACACCATTCGTCCCCGACGTCGAAACATTTCTTACGTTGATTGGCCGTGGCATGACTAAACATGCAAGCAAGCTTCCTTCATGGGAGAAGCTGTTTACTCTTAGCTCTACTGAGCTCCGAGATATTGGCATTGAGCCGACTCGTCAACGGCGTTACCTGCTCCGGAAAAGGGAGAAATTCAGAAACGGAGTCTTTGGGCCGGGTGGTGACCTAGAACATGTTGTTGATGGTACAGCCCAATTGCGCGTAGTTGAGGTTCCATTGGCGCCAAGGGATACACCAACGGACAATCAAGCCTCAGGCACCTCCACCTCATCGGCGACGCTCTCTCCAGGTATGAGGAAAGTGATTGTCAACCTACCACCTGATGCTTCCGAGTATACACACGACCCATCGAAACCACTCAAAAAGTTCGCGCACATGAAGATCCATCGTGGCTCCATGCTTAGCGGGCCATTCTTACAACCAATCAAAGGCACAGATAATTGCGCAGCTCTAATAAAAGTCCAGGATGGCATGTGGGAGGACAAGTTGGGACACAAGGTGGATGGTGGTGAAAGGAGACGTGCCGAGGTTAGGGCTAGAAAGAGGAGTGAGGAAAGGAGGAAGGGGCAAGCATAAACTCATGGATTTTTGAGAACTGCGGCGAGTAATTGTCTTACTGTATAATAGTTTACCGTACTTTTGGGGGGTTTGAATCGCAATACATAAACATCACTACACTAAGAACTATACTACAGGAGTCCACAATCTCTGGCACTGTAGAACTGGACACATTGATCCGTGGGCGTTCTAAGGCGGCATCTTCCAATTGTCAGGTTTAGGTCATAACGTTATATTAAAAATAATATGATGGGAAAATGGGGCTTCCTGAAAGTTGGCCCCCGATATGCAATGCGCAAATAATTTACATAGAAATAGATCGTTCGGCGCCATCATACATGTTTGAACAAGAGGCCATAATACCAACGTTTGAAGCGTCCCTCCACCTTCTTTTGTCTTCTAAGCACTTTTGGAATTATCTTCCACAAAACACGAGAAATATACCCATGGAAATTGTATATTGTAAAGGTCGAGGGAGCACTATGCCTTGGGGACGGGCTCGCGCTTCTCAAATTGTATCACTGAGTTGCCCAAAGGCTTAGAAAATAAGGACTATAATTCGGTTAGTGAGATACTCTATAGGTTCCATAGGTAGCACCGCTTACTGAGTAGTCTGTGTCTGGGAGAGTTTCAACGCCTGGAAGATTGCTGAACTTGAACAGCCTGACTAGAGCCGCCGTAATCGCACCGAGCTGGACGTAAGCGAACTGTTCGCCAATGCATCTATGCCGCCCGGCGCCGAACGGAAGATATGGGCTGTTGGTTCCTTTAGTAACCAAGCCGTAGCCATAGTCAACCTTTTCTTCATCCTCTGAGCTAGCAGCGATGGCCTCATCCCAGCGGTGGGGGTTCCATTCAAGCGGATCAGGGAAATGTTCTTCTGATCTTGCAGTGACACCAGGGGAGGAAAGGACATTGTGTGAAGTTGGGATCACGTAGGGGGTACCTTCTACTGGCATCGGATTCTTCACAGCTCGAATGATAGAGTGGATCGGTGCATGTATGCGAAGAGTTTCTTTGATGACCTTGGCGTGCAAGTCCAATTTCTGCAGGTTCTCATAAGTAAGTGGAGGCATATCATGTCCAAGGATGCGAAGTTGCTCCTGATAGAGTTCCTCTGTTATTTCAGGGGATGCTGCAAGATGCAGGACAATCCAAGCCGCAGTAGACGACGAAGAGTGCTGGCCGGCCATGAGTAAGGCGATCATCATGTGTGCAATTTCTTCGTCGGGGACAGGTGTTCCATCTTTGTACACGCACGACATAAGATTCCATACCATGTCCTCCGAATCTTTTTTGCTGCCAGCGTTACGGCGTTCCTTTATAATCTCCATGTATGTTTCAGTCATCCTTTTCTGGGCGGCATCACGCTTGCGATTATGGGGAAGAGGGGCCCATGGTAACATAAAGTTTATGGGGGCAAAACCCATGTCGAGATCATGATACAGTTCGGCAAACGTAGAGTCAAATCTGCTTCGGACTTCTTTCCCTTGAAGTGAACGTGAGGCGGTGTAGATAGTAATCTCAGCAATTGTTTTGCAAACATCGAAAACGCCTTTGTGGCCCTGGAATGCCGAGGACTTTTGTACGAAATCTTCCACTTCCTCTGTAATCAGACGAACGTACGAACGAAGTGCATCTGATGTAAGCCCAAATTTCACAAACTACAATCGTTAACAGACTGAATCAACGTTGCTATTATTGCTGTCAACTTTGCTTACCTTCTTCTGCTCCATAAGTTTAGCATTTGGGCAGTCGTATACCACATGACGCCCAAACACTGGAGTTGTAAGTGGGGAATAAACCTCTTCGGCGCACACATCTCGGAGTTTGCCATTCAGAATGAAATCATTCCCCTTGGTTCCTAGGTAGACGGTGGTCTTCTTACCAAGGAGGACGAATGTGAAGATATCGCCATACTGTGGTAGTAAGCATGTGAGCGAAATCAGTAAATACCGCAGAATTAGCGTACCTTTTTTCGGCAATTGAAGAAGAATCTGTATGGATCCATGCCATAGCTGATGGTGCTTCCAATAAAAGGGAACCAATGAAAGACCAAGGGGGGTTCCTTGTAATTTTTGAAGAGAAGTTGGCGTAAGACATTGATAATCACAGATACAACGAGCATGGATAGCAATGCCACACTGGTGAGCATCCATAGCGATGAATCTGAGCAGCGCTCACAAACACTGTCGAGAATGACAGATAGGAGGCCCATGATTGTGGAACAGTAGGTCACTAGGTAAACGAACGGGGGAATAACGACATGTAAAGGGAAAGCGTCTCGGACAGAGGCACCTTCCTTAGGCCTCTGGAAGAAATTCAGGTGGGTAGATATACCTGCGATGCTGAGAGTAATGGCCAATTCTGAGGGATAGACTAAGCTTTCGAGCGGGTGGGAAAAAGAAAAGTGTAAGTACGGAGTAGACTAGGTAGTACCTTTCGTTCTGGGACCTCGATCCGCCCGCCGCTGATTTTCTCCGGTCTAAGACTAAACCAACAAACAGTAAACTACATTTCCAGATACTACCCCTGGCGACTCAGGACCAGCGAATGACAACAACGCGGATTTCACATCACGCCACTTTAACCTGGTAGACACCTAAGGCACCTTTACACACGTATCTTCGATAACCGATCATCAACTACTGTACCAGTACTACGGATGGATACTAGTGTGTATTCATGGTTTTAGAAGATCTGACTGTTACAAACAGACCAGGACACAATGTAGAGAAGTATAAGGGAAGCAGGTGTGTTCCATAGTAGTATTATATTGTTGGTAATTATATTCTTAAAAGATCTATCGCCAACCTGTTCAAGATATCACTGGAAATAGTAATACTGAAGCCAATCCATAGATGCCTACACGAGCTTTCGTCGAGATCCGAACAAAGACAGCACCCATTTGAGAGTCAATCACCTGATGCCATTCGTGGCAACATTCTATGATATGCATGATATTAACTGGCAATTAGCATATAGATTTGAGTAATCGCATATCCAGCAGAATGTAGAATAATGTTAAAATCGACCTTAACGATACTCATCTTCCCGATTGTGGTGATACTCGTCGTTTGTTCCTGTCCCTAGAACTCTATAGCAGCATAGAATAATCTATAAAACCAGTACCCCACAGACGCCTAGCAATGTTTCATTTGTACTGACTGGCGGGATCTTCTTTGAACAACACTGGATCCCCACGCTCTCCAAGGTTGACAAAATCATTAGGGGCACTGTTTTGGTCAGGTGACACTTCACGTTTCTGGGCTTTGGCAGGCCTGTTGTGTACTCGTTTTCCGGCGTTATTTTTATGGAAAACTTTAATCGGAATAGCACCTTCCTCCAAGTGTTCACTGAAATGGACATCGTTGACACTGCTAAGGAGCGTGCGCTCCCGTGCGATTTTTCGTTTCGAGAAGTCCAGTTTTCCCAAAGCTCCAGTTAGCCCATCAGTGCTATCAGAAACACTAGGGTATTTCCCAGTAAGCCATGGATGTTCTAGGCATTCGTCCACTGTGATTCTCTTGTCGACATCAACGGTGAGCATTTTGTCTATGAGGTCTAGAGCCGGATCGCCCACAGAATCCCAGTAGGGTGATGGGTAATCAAAGCGACCCATCTTGATCTGCTGCGCTAAAGTGTACGGGCTCTCGGTAGTATAAAGCTCATCGGAGAAAGGAGGAAATCCACAAAGGCATATGTAGAGAACAACGCCAAGGGACCAGATATCCACAGCTTTCGTGTATCTTCGGCGGCGGGAATCTTGTAATATCTCTGGTGCCACGTCTACAACATAAGTATCAACAGTGCCATACCAGCCTTACTGGAACGACTTACAGCTTGGTGTTCCGCATCTATGGGGAAGGAACATTAGCTAGGATCCCTGCACGAAAAGGACACCGATGAAGAAAAGGAGGTAAAGGAAAGGGAAATATGATTGTATCATACAGTGTTGTTGTAAACGAGTCTTCCCCAATAATCTTCGCAAGGCCAAAATCACCGAGCTTCACAGTCAGCTCCTTGTCTGCAACAAGGATATTTTCAGGTTTTATGTCCCGATGAACGATTCCACGATCATGCTATTACCCAGATTAGCTGGTGGTACTGAACAATGGATAGCTTCATCACTACCAGATACTTCAACCCTTCGAAAAGCTGAACGAATAAATCGCGTGTTTCCGTCTCTGAAAACTTCTGCTTGCTAACGATCAAGTTGAAGAGCTCCCCTTCTGGAGCAAGTTCCAGAACGAGGTAAACACCATCACTCTCGTCGAAGGTGTCTTTAAGACATAGTAGATTTGGGTGGCTAACGCCCATCAACAGACCTATTTCTTGCTGTAAAGCGTCCACTTGAGACTTCTGCGAATCGCCGGGACGTTTCTCAAAAACCTTAACGGCATATTGCGCTCCTGTAGACCGTTCTGCACAGAGGTAGACAGTTGCAAAGTGGCCTTTCCCAAGTTGTTGAAGAAGTCTGTATTGCTGGCGGAACCCGCTTGTTTCCCTTGTGCGAGGGTACCTGAAAACAAACCGTGCTTCATCTAAAATAGTGACTTCATCACCGTCTTCAAGTTCGCGATGCTTGTTACGCCCAACGATTGCATCATTAATAAAAGTACCATTGCTGGATAGATCTTCCATTATCGCAACCGATCCTCCCTTTTTGTTTTCTGGGAAGATCAAGAAATGCCGATTAGATATAGTGGGGACGTTAATCACCAAGTCTGAATATATCGATGTCAGAGTCATACAATGTTATATTACGCTGTACGTTGCTACTTACCGCATTCCGGATGACGACCAATTAAGTAACCGCCGGGAGGATGACTCTTCGCTTGTTTGCCTTCTGATGATTTATCTTGCCGTCGAGTTGCCTTCCCAGTCTTGCCCTTAGACTTCGCATCCGCAAGGGCTTCACAACTATCACGCTTTCTCAGAACAAGTGGCCTCCGAACCTTTTCATCAAGCGGGATGAGGTAGCCCCATACCCCCTCAGCAGCCTCATCCTCGACTTCGTCGGCAAATGCTCTAGGTGGGTATACAAATTGTGATTGAGCCTGCGTATCACCAGGAGGAGACGAACATGTTTGGAGGGAATCTGAATTGAGCGGTGTTTGGCAGCGCACCTGGCTAGAATCACTAGGTGAAGCCGTGATATCTTTCGTAACGTCTGTCGTGGTTGAATTTTGTTGGGTCAGAGGCGTAGGTAAATAGGACTGATTCACCGGTGTAGTTTGAGATTGATCTTGGGCTGTGGTTCTCTGGGAGCGCCGCTGCTTTTTCAAATCTTGTGAATCGTGATCCGTGCTAACCTATATGATATTTGCATCTTCAGTGACTTTCAGTGGACCCGTTGGAGAAACACCCACCCTACTGCGTTTAAGAGAGCTCCTTTCGTTCTGTGGCACCATTCTGTTTTTGCTTTGTGTCCGCCTTAGGCTGCCAAATTTGTCATAAAGCAGCTGGCACGGTGATAAATCTGGGTAAGTGGTGGATACAAAGCGGAGCGATGCAAATCAGAGTGACGCAGAAGGGCTTGTTTCTTCTTTTACAGTGGTGCTTCTGACTACTGTAATGATGCTTTGGTTTAAGAAGGGAATAAAGGAGGAGGGAATTAAAAAAAGAAAACAAAAAAAAAAATTAGAAAAGGGGACCACGATATTTCAAGAAAACAAGTAGAAAGATTAGGAGGAGAAGATGAAGGAAAAGGTACAGGCGACTTCTTGTGGTCGTGAGTTTAACTCACGGCCGGCAGCTCAAGATTCGGAGTTCTGCGAGGAAGGTGCGCTAACGCGTATCTTTCAAACAAGTACTCTTCAGAGGTCATTTGTTGACAACAAGGGGTAGTAGCAATGCTTTCCATAGTGCTATCTACTGGCTACCTGAGACCCTATTTCTGATACAAGGACCGTAAAAAAAGAAGCTAATTCGAAGACGGAGGCTAACATCAATCTGTTTGGATAATTGAGATAGTTATACCCTGTAGGTACTAGGTACGGAGCATAGTCAGTCCATTCGATTAGCTAGGTCGCACTGCACTGGGCAAGTATACTTCGATGAGACAGGCCTTGATGTAACTTTATTACTTAACTTAACCCTTCTAATTCAGAAGTTTGACAGCCATATTTTCGAACCAGACATATTGTGTCATATAAGTTTCGCACAGGTGCTTGTAGTTCCTATCTATCTACTGGCTTGTACCATGACTTAGCCTTAAAACCCGAGGACCTAGGTCGGTCGTAATTTAGTTAGCCAGAAGCACGTAGGTAAGTTCGGCCTCCCACGTGGGTCCGGGGAGGTAACACGTACTATGTCCAGTCACAAGCTCCGAGAGCACTTTTTATTACTTGAATCGTCTGCCGTTCAGGGGCGTCTCGTACCTTTTCTCCCTTTCGCCTTTCACAAGTTGGGGGAAAACAATGAATTGATATATTTACACACTGTAATTCATATGAAGCTGTTGTTAGAATGGACGAGTGAGTCATGATCTCATCGCTCGGAAAGTCTTGCGCTGATTGGAATACAGATTCTCCGCATCAATCAGACCCTCCGCGTTGGGGAAGCTTGCAACGCTAGCAGTCAGATCACCGGAGAGTGACGAGAAATCAGACATTGCCCGCATCTCTAGACAGTTTCAACTAGAGTCTTCCCCGCGTGGTTTGAATGGCGTCTTACGAACTCAGGCGCCAACATCGCGGGTGCCTATGGTCCGTCGTCAACGCTTGCATCTCGTACATCAACCAGAAACACATAAACTGACTTTCGTAGGGCATCCGAGAACTAGATGTATTAATCGCATTATGTAAAGCTTCTTCTTCTGTGGATAAACCTGAGCATGCCTCTAGGTTGGTTGCACAGCTATCTCGGTACCTTCCTGAGGCCCACAGTCAGCTCTTCCGTCCTTCGCCTTTCCTGCATCACATAAAACCTTCCCCTTGGGAAGCACTCACCAACAATGTCACTTTGGCTCTTCTTTCATTGGGCTCCGAATCCCGATATCCATTACTGCGAGAGACTGTGCTCGATGCTGTTGATAAGTACCTGGAACACTGCGCCAAATCTGTTCAAGCTGCGACGCCTTTCACGCATTATGATTCAGGGGCAGACCATCCTGGCACGGCTCATGAGGCCGTCAGTATATTATCAATTACTGTTTCCCTGGTTGGCTTTCTGGAGGCCTCTACTAAGTTTGCTTCCTTCTGGACGGCCATCGAGAAATTGAGGATAATTGAGCATATGCGGTCAATACTGTCCGAGGGCTTTATGGTTGCTGTCGAGACAGCTTCCTCTATTATACGTAATGCAAATATGTCTGACAACATGCTCCGAGATTGGAGGAGGTACACTCGGCGTTATGCTGCCGATGGACGCCCTTTAGGAGCCATGCTGCTGCAAGAAGGATTTATGCGCTTTGTCAAAGCGTGTACAACGTCACTTGTCGGAGCACATAATATGTCAGAAGATGAATTGCTGGACGATTATATGAGTGGCGTTGGCATCGCCAGGAGCCACGATACAGATGAAATAGCTCTTATCAATCGTACAGCAGCGATCATCGATGATCAGATCAAGCTTCTAGAGGATGATTCTGATTATCTGCAGCTTGGTTCACACTTGCAGCAACGGCTGGCTTTCTCAGTGAAGGCGTTCGCCTTTATCGGGTATCTACATTGTGTTTTGAGTGGAAGGGCAAACAGTGAAGACTTCCTTTCTTGGTTAGAGAACACCTTGGTGGATCCAAATCAAATGTCATGCCTCGAGCTAGCAACGGCAACTTTGAAAAGCATAGCAATAGTTGCACGAATGTCACTAAACAGTGCTTCTTCCGGAAGCCGTTCTCTCTTGAGGTTCATTGTCGAAGGTGGCATTCCAACTGTGCCCACAGCTTCTGTTGCTGCGAAATGCCTTGCCCAAGTTCTTGGCGTTTTGTCACAAGACGCTGTTATCACGACTTTGTACTCACTTGGGAATGTTCTAAGTCCTGGCTCGGGCACCGAGAAGGCATATCATGGACAGTCCGTGGGAGATGTTCCTGGCCATAGCAATGCTTTTACCAGCTTCTCCCAAGCGAAGCAAGATAGTGAGGCCTCCCTTTCTGTCACTGGCGAGCAAGGCAGTGTACATTACAGAAACGTTATCCACGCTATCGTGACGATTGCTACCCATTCTAATGACGAAAAAATAAGCGCCTTAGCACAATCTATGTTGCTCCAAAAGATCGGGAAAGTCAGTGCTTCTGTTGATGCCTACATCATCAAGGAAACAGCTGCATTGTCTCTGAGCACAGCTCAAGGTGAATTTCAACTTCTTCTCAAATTCTACGACCGGGCCTACTGGGACGGGGTCACTAAGGGGTATAGCAACGTTGCCAACGCAGTAGAGAGCGCAATGGCCTACCTTTCTGTCACACTGCAGAGAAACAACCCACTTCACAGGACATATTTGACTCATTTACTAGAGAGTATCGTAAATAAGGGAGACGCGACGGATTTTGAGAATGAACGCCATAAAGACATAGCCTTCGCTCCTGACGATCTCAGTCCCCTTTTGAAACCACTAGCGTTGCTTGTCTCCGATCGAGTGGCTCCCAGGAACTGCACGGATATTACAGATTATGACCAGGATATATCTACTCTGTTTCGTGATGCCTGGTTCAATATTGCTGTTCACGGGATTTCACTTACCTCAGCCGTCGCTCGAACCCATATGAAGGAGCTGCGCATATTGGCAAAACATTCGCCGCCCCTTGTATCTGAAGACCGCATGGAAATGCTTGAAAGTGATGTGGAGCTTAATACAATTCTCAGGCGTGGCATGGGGCCACAGCGTCTCGTCGAACAGAAGAAGACCCTGATTACGGAGATACCCAGCCGCGAACCTGAGATCAAGCGTTTAAATTATCCAAAAGCAGTTTTCCTTAATGCGGCGTTGCTAGTCGAAAGCCTCCGTGCATCTTCTGGAAACTGCACTAAAGTTCTCAGTTACTTCCGGGACCCAGCTTTAACCACCGTCGAAATGGCGAGCTGCATGACTACGATTGCAGAGAAAGTGGTAAATACTTATGTCTCGCTGACGCTATCTGGTAGACACGAAGATTTTTCGGTCCCGTTCTTGTCGAAGGAACTGGGTGGTTTCTTTGTGGCTTGCTGTCACAGAGTAGAAAGAGTACAGAACGTTGCTGTACTCTGCGCCAATAAAATCATCCAAGAATGTCCATCGGCTCTATGCGAAAAAGACTCTCTCTTTGCTCTCCTCGAACTCTTGACAGTCATGTGCCAATCTTGCCTTGAAGAAGAACTCGATGAATTTGAGTGGAAACCCTCGTTCACTTCACCCACGGGAATAGTCAAAGTTGACTTACCTGATAACTATCACTTTAGAAGAAAAACTTTGGATGTGTTCCTTGAACGAGCTCGGGAATGGGTCACGGCCGCAATGGATATCGCCCCCCTAGATATTAAAGGTCTTCTTCAGGTATGTCCCAGCTCTGTTTTCTGAAGCACGTATCTCACTAGAAGCCAGACCTATTTATCCGCATCAGAAGACAGCAGTGGCTTTGGCAATATTTCTATGGGTAGATCGTTTGCACTTGATATGGGATCGCTCATCTCCAAAAGCGATCAGCGGCTGGGTAAGCTTAGCAGTGCATGGCCAAGACTTATTTCTGATGAATCTCATCCCTGCTTAGGATCAATTGAGCAATATGGGATCAATAGGGTCGACGTTGCTTCTGATTTCATGGCCCAGTATACTACACGCCAAAAATATCGATATCCGGATACGCAGTTGTCTAAATTTCTAGGATGGGGGAAAAGTCTGTGTATCCTTCTCAATTCAACAAGTTCATTGAGCTGATCAAACAAATGCAGGCCCCAGAATTGATGCGCCTGTGTTGCTTCAGCTGGAGTCAAACGACGCTGTCGAGACTAGGCTGTCCTACATATATGAACAGATTACCCTGGGAAATGAAGTTCCATTTCTGGAGGTTAGGGATGAATTGCGAAAGGCTGCCGCTCTCTTGTGTTGTGGCGGTGATCATCATCCTTCTATTCCACATTACCTCGTGTCTTTACCCTTTGAAATATTCTCGACGGAATCAATAAACCTCGGAATCTCTCTGTGGCTAGGAGCAATACATGAGAATCCAAGTGTGGAGCCCAAGATTCTAGTTGAGGTAGCTGAGGCTTGGGAGAAGACAATCTCGCGCAAGAAGGGTCTGTTCGACCCATCTTTTGAGTATGGTCCCTATTCTTGCATCTTGTACCATAACACTGACTTGTTGCAACTTAGTTACGTTGATCCGCTGTATGCAAAGATTGAGCTTCTGCCTACTGATAAGGCACTGATGCTACAAGAGCAACAAAAAGCCCACAAATTTCTCTCACCACATTCACATGTTCTCCAGTTCTTTGAGAGCCACTTCAGTGCAATTCAGCTAGGAAACCTACAAGATCAACAACTGTTTTGTCGCCTCGTTGGCAAGACTTCTGTTGGCCTCATGCAAACGAGCGGGCATCCCCTATCCCGCGAGCTTCACTTTCGTATCATTTTGTTTGGCCTTAGGGTCCTGAAGCATTTCAGTTCGGCAGACACGGCCTCTTCTTGGAAGCTTAAAGACCAACTTTTGTCCGCCGCCCTAGGTTGGTTTAGACATCCGCCTAGGTATGTTGTCAATTCCGTGCTGCTGAATCTAGTTCTCTAATATGTGCATCTGCAGGTGGTCCTTCGGAGGTAATCGATTGCAGATCAAAGCTGAAGATAAAGTCCTCAGTGATGTCGTGTCTGCTCTGGTTAATGTCTCCAATGTCGCTTGTCACACACTGGGATCTTATAGGTCACTGCAAGCTAAACAAGATCTGCTTCATACCCTTCTTGAAAACGAGAGGTCACGTCTGAAGGTTTGGCTGTATCCTCTGGATCAAGAACGTAAACATTACATGCCTCAGTCTTCTGGGAACAGGAATTTGATGGAGGTTCGTTGGCCTTACGGGCAACACCCACCCCGTTCTCCTTTCCCAAGCCCTTCCAAAATATATGTCTAATTTTGCGCTAGGAGGCCACTTCTTTGTTACGGCTTGCTTGGGCTGAGCATCCAGGTTTGGCCATTCAACTTGGTGCTCGTTTCCCATCTGTAAAGCTGAAGAATGATATCCGTTGGCTATTGCTCAACTTCCCGGAAAAGGTTATCGATGAACCCAGTAGCCTTGAAATTATGCTCGGTGCAACTCTTCCTGCAGATATCTCATTTCAGTTGAAGGTATGGTTATGTGCATACTCGATTGATTTATTTCAATTCAAGGCTGATTTTAACAGTATTTGCTTTACTGGGCCCCCGTGAATCCTACTGAAGCTCTAACATATTTCTTACCTGCTTATGGAAATCACCCATTCATCCTGCAGTACGCGATGAAAGCATTGGAAAGTCATCCCATTGACGTTCGCTTCTATTTTGTTCCACAGTTGATCCAGGCTCTACGATACGATGCGTTAGGTTACGTTGAGCGCTATATCATGGAAACAGCTAAGCAATCTCAATTATTTGCACACCAGGTGATTTGGAATATGAAAGCCAATTCGTTCAAAGACGAGGATTCTCAGATTGTGAGTGAAGCGGCCCTTAGCTGGGACGATTTGCTAACGTATGGAAAACAGCCGGATCCACTCAAGCCAACCCTGGACAAGTTCATGGACTCTCTCATTGCCAGCTTCACGCACGAGGAACGCGATTTCTACGAAAGGGAATTCTCCTTCTTCAATGATATCACAGGTATTTCAGGGAAGCTCCGGCCGTACATCAAAAGAAGTAAACCCGAGAAGAAAGAAAAGATTGAGGAAGAGCTTCGCAAAATCAAAGTGGAAGTTGGTGTTTACCTCCCTAGCAATCCCGATGGCGTTGTTGTCGGCATTGATCGCAAGTCAGGAAAACCACTCCAAAGCCACGCAAAAGCGCCATACATGGCGACTTTCAGAATTCAAAAGACGAGGACTCGAGTTGATCCAGGCGGCCTCATAAGTTCTTCAGGGCAACACACCTTGACTCAGGACCAAGAAGCTCGTTCGGACTCGGAGCAGGAGACCTACGAGGTTTGGCAGTCGGCAATTTTTAAAGTCGGTGACGACTGCCGCCAGGACATGTTAGCCCTGCAGATGATTGCTGCTTTCCGGAGTATCTTTGGTAGTGTCGGGCTTGACGTTTGGGTATTCCCCTACCGCGTAACTTCGACAGCTCCCGGATGTGGTGTGATTGATGTCCTCCCTAATTCAATTTCTCGTGACATGCTGGGCCGTGAAGCAGTGAACGGGCTCTATGATTATTTCGTTTCTAAGTATGGCGGAGAGGACTCTATTAAATTCCAGGAAGCACGTACCAATTTTGTCAAGAGCATGGCAGCCTATTCTGTTATATCCTACCTTCTACAGTTCAAGGATCGTCACAACGGGAACATCATGGTTGATGATGCTGGCCACATTATACACATCGACTTTGGGTTCTGCTTCGATATTGCACCTGGAGGCGTTCGCTTCGAGCGCGCACCGTTCAAACTCACTTCTGAAATGGTTGCCGTGATGAGCGGTACTCAACACACACATGCTCATGCCTCCGGGGGTAGTTCTTACAACCCTACAAGCACGCAACCATATCGGTGGTTCGAATCCTTGGTTGTGAAGGCGTTCCTTGCATCCCGCCCCTACAGTGCCAAATTAGCTCACATTGTCTCCTTGATGCTTGATAGTGGCTTACCCTGTTTCAAGCCTGATACACTGAAGAATTTCCGGGACCGATTTGTTCTGGAGAAGAGCGAGAGAGATGCGGCTGAATTTATGCGGGAGCTTGTCCGCAAATCCTACATGAGTGTCTCTACTAAAGGTTACGATCAATTTCAGCTGTTGACGAATGGCATCCCTTACTAGATCGGGCGCCGTATTTACATTCGACCCCTTTCTTTGATTTCGTCTATACCAATACTGTCTTTTAGGGCTTTTCGTTTCGTTCTGAAAGACAAAGAGGGGGGAGTGGGAAAGTGCTTTTTTGCAGAAAAGGGATATATACTACGTAGTTAGTATATATTTATTTAGATTATTGAATTTTGTATCTGACTAACATCTCAACCCCCTTGAAAACTGTAATGTATTAAGGCACAGATCATTCAATTATTGCAGTCTCTTTTCATGAATGTCCTGAGGAGACAGCAGGTCACAGGGAGATTCCGATGAAGCATCCACAATGTCGCTGGCCTTTTACCATAATATTACTTACCATTCTCTGCGTGCTCCAGATTGCTCCTTTCGCTCGACAGACATTGTTTCTATCTAGCCATTGATGTTGGTTTCGCTCTCCTTTCCGGCGTCCACTTTAGATGGCATTTTTCCTATGCAGAATTAATTACGTAATCCATGGCGTCATTGTGAAAAGACGACCTGGAAGAATGGCCGGGATGTCGATGGCATACATTTGCATTATGATCTCATACAGGCTTATTTCAAAAGAGTATCAGAACAGGCATAATACCCTAGTCTCCAAGCTACTAACCGCTATGACATACATTCAAATGGAACCCGAGGAAGGCCATTACACTTTTAGCGCAATAATGTCACTATGCAGCCCATACTTCATTTCATTGAGCAATGGCTTAACTATAGTTGAGAAGTGTTCTGAACAAGAACAACAAAAATACAAACAAATCGAATGAAAAAAGAAAGAAAAGAAAAGAAAAACAAATGATGTAAATAGAACAATGTGTGTCGTTGCAGTCATTTACGACCCGACAACCATTTTAGAACGACCTAGTGTTGTTTCAACCGTCTGGCTATGTCGCCAGTGCAATGAACATGAAGTCTGACAAGCACCTTCAAAAGGAGAAAAAAACGAAAGATAAACATACGCTAAATCAACAATATGATCACTACCCGGTATACAATATGATTCGTATCGAAATTTGACTAAAATGTGTCACCATTTTGAATCCCTCGCCTCGCTTCTCCCTCTTTTCATGTTCCCACCCCTCCCTTAATGACTAGTGGTAAGATAGCCCGGAGCTGACTGCGACATCGACTTCGATATCTTTCGTTCCGTAGATAACCCGGATGGATGTATCATGAGAAGGGCAGCCAGCTGACTGAATAGTCGATCATAACGCCTTGCAAATGCAGAATCGAAAGTACCACAGTGATTGAATGCAGTAGTTTCTTTCTCATGTCCATTTCTGTCTTAGATTCTTCCCTCGTCCGTCTCTCGTTCATTTCAGTCATTGATCCTCACCCTTGGTGAGAGGAGATGAAGTGCTAGACAGGAACGAAGAGGTAGAAAACACTAGTACGCGTTCCTAGTCCATGAAGTCTCCACGGAGTATTTTCTCCTGAAAGAAGTCCGGCTTATTTTGCCGGGGTTGCTTGGGCATCTCCCGGGCTGGTTGTTCCATTGAAGCAATGGAGGCCGCCCGCTGATGCTGCCCAGACTGAACCGTGTTTGTTGTATGCTGTCCGTGAGGTGCATTTAAGGAATTGCTTCCAATCGATGGGGCACGCTCGGCACGAGTCCGAAGAGCTTCGGACCAATTGAAGCCTTCGCCTAGTGGTCGCCAAGACTGGTTAGATCTATCGTTCTTAGAAATCACTTTATGTGTACTTGCAGCTATTGAACCAGCGGTGGTATTGACAGAAGTGCTGCTGACTAGTGACGCATTTGAGCGCCCTCCAGCCACGGGTGACTTGGGAGAGGGATATCTACCATTGCCTGTGCTTCCTCCGCGGACATCTCGCAATGCTTGTGCGCCAAAGGAAACCCTTCGTGCGAACGGAGAGCTCGGTGTGACGCTAGGAGGGCCATTCTCATTATCCTCTATGACCGCGTCCTCGAGGCTCGCGGGGTTGGATCCCACAGAGCTGGACACACTACCATGCCGCAAGTTTCTTCCCCCAAACGGTGAAGTCTGGGTTGGTGAGCCTGAAAGACCTAGCGTGGTAATGGATAGCCGTCGCCCATGGTGCGACTGTGCGTTGGCTACGGCACTAGCCATTGGACCCGTTGGAACGCTTGAGGTGGTCCCCTGATTCCCGGGTTTCGTCAGATAATCAGCCAAGCCAAGGCCTGACGCCAAGGAAGCTCGACGTTGTCGCGATGGTGGAGGAACAGAGATGGGAGAAGTCGAACGATCGCCTGACATTCTATTAAGACCTGGGTGAACAACCCCGTAGGATTATTCGACAGAGTTGATGATTTGGGATGGAGGGTGTCGGATATGGTTGACGGGCTAACTGAGCACTTATCCGGGCAGGACGCCCCCCTATCCCACAAGTGTGGAGATAGAAGAATCGAAATATTCAATGTTAACCGTAAATTGACGCTACTGGTTTGTGCTCAGGGTATCTATCATACAAGGTATGACGTCAAACCCTCAAAGACAACTGACAAGGAGAGAGCAACGCAGAAGAGGAGAAGTGAGGCCCGGTAGTGCACACACAGGTCTGTTAGGGGTGGATCAGTCAGCCAGGTATGTCACACAAAGGCAATGGAATATGGATAGATGCAACAGTAGTGGTGGCAAGAACGATACTAGTAGGGAAAGATGCCGAAGCCGCCGCAGTTGGCAGAGCCACCACCAAGAAGGGATACGGGGTGCTATTAATAACCCAGACAAGAAACGGAAGGAAGTAGAGGGGAAGACAAGCTAAGGGATGCGGAAAGAGCGGGTTTTTCATACCTTATGATCGACCAGCTAGCTGCAGAGGTAGAGTGGAGAGCTCCAGTGAAGGGGCCGGGAGCATGGATGGGATTCAATCGATTTTCTCTTGGCACAAAACTCGCCGGTGTATGGAATGAACTTTCAGGATGTGGAGAAGACGCTAGCTCTAAGGAGGGCTACCACAAAAAGACCTCCCAGGGATCTGCCATGCCACGAGCTCCTAGTGGCTACCTTTACCAGGGAATAATTCACCGATACAGTAGTATTCTATAGGTAGAATAAGGTGACGGTTAGTGGGGATAAGAAAGGGACGGAAGATTAGGAGGAGGAAAGAAAGGGAAAAGAAATCTTCTTCATTCGAGTCAAGAGAAGGAAAGATGAGATGAAGAATGAATGTCCTGTACGGTAAGGTTTAGGTAACTTTACCCCACGATTGACCGCGGGCCAGAACCGGTCTAGCCTCCTTGGGGTTGGATCCGGGGAAACTCGATGATTCATCTCCCAGCCATGATTGATGAGGTCAATGGCCCAGGATGCAGTGGTTAAGAACTCGTAACAGAACCACAACTTGGGAGGGGGGAAAGAAAAACTGGAAAGGTCTGGCGAACAGTTTAAGCATTAGAATCTACGCAGTGTCTATCGATCGATCAACTTTTCTATCAATCTGTCCGTTTTTGACCCACACCGATCACATGTTAGTCTGCCTTATTTTACTACTTGCAGTTAAAGGGGGGGGGGTTAATGTCCTGGTTTCAGCTGAGGAAATTAAATGAAAAGGGAGCCAGGACTCCATTATTCTGTTGGCACTTACTCATGTTCTTATCCATATTCAAGGGTAGCTAACAATAGCTTGAATTGTATTCACAGCAGCCCCTCTTCCCCATGCTTCTCATGTATGTCCATAAAAACTTGGCAAACAAAGTTTATCGTGACAATTGATTTATTCCCTTTTACCTCTCTATCGGTGACCTCACTCCTAAAGGAGGGGTTCCATATAGCTCCTCTCCATACCGCACTACAAGACAAAACAATACTTAAAGTATATATAAAGTATAACATAGGTGTCTTTTTGGCATACCCTTGCCTGCTACCCCAAACAGCACAAACGAAGGATACGGATAGCTCTTATTAGCCATGTACCACACCTTTTTTCCCCCTATTATTCTTCTACCTTCATCTAAAGAGGGGAAAGGTAAAAGCAAATAAATAATATATAGCAAAAAGAAAACCATACACACGTATTGATTCGTTTATAGAGAAGACTCTAGAGTTAAACTGTGAGATCCTGGGCATCAATCTACACGCCTCTGCTTCTCTTTCTTCCTCTTCGCCTCACCCGGGGTAAGGTGTGTGGAATAGCTGCACAAGCCTCTCCCCTACAGCCGGCTCAATCTCTGTGCCATCTCGGGCGATTTTGATTTCTCGGTTTGCGTTCCAAGGGTTCCGCAAACCTCGTGTGCGGTAGAAAGGGACTCGTTCTGTCGAAAGCCATTGGATCCGGAACGGCTTCCCTATAGATTGGAACCCCGACTCTGATACCTCCTCGGCTACGTCTGCAACGCTCTTATCAATCTTGTTTCCGCCTTCATCTTCTGATGAGTCTGCTTCCCAGAACACTGTTCCCCGCACAATATCATTGATGATCCGTCCATTTGGGGCGGTGGACGTCGCTAGAGTTGGTGTCAAATCCAAGTCCTCGGGCTCGGCCTGGATGTGGTTAGGGCGAGGCAGCATCTCCATATTCAAGCCGTCGTCCTCTTGGATTGGTGACACCATCCGAGCGTACCCATAATACTCGCCAGACTTGTTGGCCGAAAAGACAAGGTAGACATTATCAGCAGTCTAGTTTCTATTTGTATTAACTCAAGGTACTCTCCTCTCTGTGTCGCCTTCCACCTTTGTTTGGATTTTGAGACTCACCTGATAGGCCTGGTTCAAGGTGCCCTCGTTATGCGCCTGCGTTGCCCAGATCCCACTTTGTCTACTTAGCTCGAGGTCATCCATAGATAGGCTTTTGACAATGAAATATCTGTTTGGCATCCGAGGCCTTGAATATTTGCTATCAGCTATCTTTTCCACCAACATATTTCCAACCTGCTCGTTGTGTATAGCGACAGCACCGTTATCAGCTTGAGATGAACAGCATGATGAATCGGGCTGCGGAGCAGGAGACATCGAATCCCGACGCAGTCGACAGACGAGACGTGCTCCATGGAACCTGGTGTCGTGGAATCTTGATAGTGCTGCAAGGCACGCCACCTCCGTCTTATAATTAACAAAGGCACAGTTGCTTTTCGATATGAGAAAGACACTTTCGACATCTTTAGTGGCATCCCGTGCGAAGTAGTCTTTCAGTTCATTAATGTCTGTCCCAGGGGGTAGATTGCCAACCCATAAAGCATTACCAGATTGCTTTGGCTTCCTTGGGGGTCCTCGCGGTGCTATGGTGCTGGTAGAATTGATTGGGTGTGAGGCTGCATCTACCAAACGAATGTCAGCCTATGATAATAAAGGTGGATCATGAGCCATTGATTCTGCCGCATAATTATTCCTTTTCTGCTTACCCATTGCAGAAGGCTGAGCTTGCCTGGATCTCATGGGAGTTGACCCGTCCACAATAGTCTTTGAGACGTCATAGCCCGACTCTGAAGTACGTGACATGGGCCTTTTTGAAAGGTTTGCTGATGTTTTAGAAGAGTTCTCTTGAGTATTGTGGGATGCACGATGTGGATGTAAGTGGATTGTCACATTCGCTTGAACTGCACTCTGCCCATGAGATGCCGCATATGTAAGAGGGGGATAATAAGTTTGCTCGTATCTGGCTGGCGGGATTCCCAAGTGCGCTGGTGAGCTGTAACCTAGCGGCTGATACCCTGTATGCTGAGGTGGTATATGTTGTTGTTGTTGTTGTTGTTGTTGTTGTTGTTGTTGTTGTTGTTGTTGTTGTTGTTGTTGTTGTTGTTGTTGTTGTTGTTGTTGTTGTTGCTGCTGCTGCTGTTGCTCGTGTGAGTGAAGTGAATATGCTTGAGGGAATAGGTTATTGAAATGCATATTCATATTTGGTGTCGTCTCGGGGAACAATGGTAAAGGGTGCATTGATGAGTATACCACTCCATGACCAGGCCCTGTAGGGACAAAGTGCTGCGACATCACACGCCGGTCAAAAACAACATTGGGGGCTTGGTAACCGGGTAGTGCGGACCTCATGCCGCTCATACTCAGCGTCGCAAAGGGTAATCCATTATGTCTCACATAAGTAGTATCTTCAGGATGATGATGTATATTATGTGGTCGAGAATCCTGGAAGAATCCAGTGTCTGTACGATGCCAGCTTTAATATGGAGTTTTTCCGTTGCTCGGTAACTAATGACTATAACAGGTGGTACTTACCGGACTTTTGAGTTGCTGTTGCCGATGAGTTGGCCTTATTAGGGTTTGACGATGGGCTACCTGGTGTTGCCTTTGCTGGTTTCGAATCGCCTGAAGAAGCATTATCTGCGGTGTTCGTCATGACAGGATCTAGAGTACCAGAAACACAGTGCAAAAGTAAGCCTCCAAGCAGTTAGTCGACTATCAACAGTACATAGTGCCAGCTCTCCAGTATAGAAAGGAAACTACAGCACATACCTTCCTCTCCAAAGTTCTTTTACCTGTGTGCAATCGTACTTGATGCTGTAGTAGCACTCACTGCAGCGACAGTGATATGTACATGCGTTAGAAAATGCCGTGGCCTCTGCAAAGTAACTTTCAAAAATCTCTTCAATGTGAAGCAGTTGGATGGATAGAAGAAGGACGCTGATAAATAGGGGCGTATGGACTCCAGGAGAAACTGGAAAAGAGGGAGAAAAAGAGAGAGAAGAAAAAGGAAACGATATACACAATATAGATAGAACAGGAAGGGCGGGTATAGGAGGAGGAGGGGTAGGGCTATTCAGGAAGAGATGGAGATGAAGAGAAAAGGAAAGTATACACTGGATACTTTGGGTGAGGCAAATTGGAATATGATTCCTAGCCCAACGGGCACAGCGGGAGTGGGAGGGGATCGAGAGCAGTTATTGAAGAGATACCCAAGCTGACAGCCTAGCGGTTGTACTGAGGATTTCTCGGATGGTACGATATTGTAATAGGAGGTTTCGACTGTGGAAATGGGCGTAAGTAGAGTCAAAATGTACGCACACGCACATGCCCAGTAGTATGGGCCCTCCTCCCTAATCTCCCCTCCCAAACAAACCCTTAATCATAGGATAATCTTCATTATGAATGATTGGGGAATGGTGAGTGGCTAGAAGTAGGCGAGGGAATAGATTTGCCATAAGAATTCCAGAGGGAGGCTATAGGCCACAGGCATAGAGCAGATGAGGCTCAGGCGAGAGCAGAAACCAGAAAAAGCGATACTCAGAGGGTGATGCTCGTGCTAGTGGCAGCATCCCAGAAGTGAGAAGACAATGGCAGCAAACATACGGTAAGAAGTGGATGATGGATAGAGCTTAGTGGCTTTTGGATCACGCCAAAAGGGGAAGAGAGCAGCCAGGAATGGCTCGTCTTCTTGGCTCTCATCTCTAGTGCGACAGGGAAGAGGGTGAAAAACAACAACAATAAGAATGGTACAACGGGAGGACCAAATATGGTTGTCTGGTCGTTGAGCTGAATACACCGACAAGGATGACGATATTTCTTGGATAACTTTGGGCAGGGTAAATGATGAATGCTGGGGAAACGAAGGGATAAAGTCGCCGGTAGCATAGAACAAGAAGCCTTCTCACCTTATGTTTCTTACTTTTGTTCTGTTTGATTCTTTTGGCCCCCCTCTTCACAGGGCAGCAGGACTGAATGACTGACGGTGGAAACGA
Source organism: Aspergillus pseudonomiae (assembly GCF_009193645.1). Taxonomy (NCBI): domain Eukaryota; kingdom Fungi; phylum Ascomycota; class Eurotiomycetes; order Eurotiales; family Aspergillaceae; genus Aspergillus; species Aspergillus pseudonomiae. The sequence goes on from NW_022476119.1 coordinate 47,985, forward strand.
TTCTGGTTCTGTAGATCGATCACCACTGTATAGACAGAAAAGATATACGAAAAAATGAGTAATAGATGGAAGATTGCTATCTCGTCAACAAGAACTCCTAATCTCCAATCGACAAATGAGTGGATCAGACAATTAAGTTCGGTTTTAGAACTGTGGGTGTGGTTTGGCTTCTTTCGTAAACGTACACCCACTAAAACTGAGGCGGTAAACTAGGCATGAAGAGAAGGGACGAGGGATAAATAATGAGTCCGGAAAGAGAACCCTCCACACTCAGTATAGTCCGTAGAAGATCACTGTCAAAATGTGGATAAGACTTCCGGTGTGGAAAGAGATGGGGCACTTGGAGACGTGTTCGTCTGGGCTCATATAGAGGACTAGTAATATATCGGTAAGAGGGGAACTGTACAGTGGCGGCCAGACAGCTAACGGGACAACGAATCCAGTGATCTGCAGAATATTCGCTGCCGTTTCTTCGATATCTTCCGGGCTTGCCCTCTATCTACCCTACCTTTTGGTGTTTGTGGCGGTGGCCGTGTCTTGTGAGGTAGTATCCACAGGCGAAGCTTCACCTCAAAATGCGAGTGTTTTCAAATACCACAGGAGAAGATATAACCTGATTCGTGAGCTGAAGTTTCCAAAAAGGGCCAAGATTAGGCAGATGTTAATGACAGTAAATCGTAGGATATTTGATCAAATTGAAGCAAAAATCGGGACACAATGTTTGAGATCTTTCACCTGAGTGGAAAGATCCGTGACGGGTCCAGTATTATTGAAGTATAAATCACAGATATCGAGAAATATGATTGAAAAAGGCCATTTGTCAAGAATGGCCTCACAAGATCCAAACAATGGTTTATTTCTATAGAAGGGCAAAGAAAAATGTGAAAAAATAAATAAATAAATAGAACAAGGAAGAAGAGAAAAATATGGTGGAAAGGCATGGTTTAGTCAATCACGAAAAGAACCTACAAGCGCGAAAAGGCATGAAATGCAATAATCATCCCAATGACTGGGTTCTCTCACTGATGATTGGGTGCCGTTGGCATATCCCCTGACCCAGTGGGAACGATGGATCCATGGTCGCTTCAACAGCTTGAAAACGTCGAGTCAAATTTCAAGGGCTGGAGGCTTGGGCCTAGTGGGTGCAATTTCATCGAACACGAATATACACCGGTGGCAAATGCTCAGGAGGTAGAGCTGACATCCATTGACTGGGTGCCGATCACATCTGAATCGATAGGTATGAGGCAATGGGTCTATGTGGATGTGATCATGGCTGAAAGAAGTATACGCAGTGGTAAAATGGTAGCAGAAGTATATTGATCTACACACAGAAGCCAACAAGAGTCATGCAACGGCGTGACTACATCCAACAATATGGTTAGTTAAGGATTTAGGGGTCCCGGCCTTCCGATGCCTGACTGGCACCAATAAGTGGCGAGGATCGGCGTATTAAAGGACTCGATCGTCAGTGGACACCATGATCAATGCATGAGCTGTGGCTTCATACATATTCTACACGGTAGAGCATCTGACAATCACATAGACGTGATGTAGGATAATAATGAGATCATATCTGCCATTGTGATTGAAGAGATAGGAAACATTTTTGATGATGTCTATCAGATGTGAGGGACGGGATGAAGAGAGATGGACTGACCTGCAGAGTACTGCCATCTGAGTCTCGATTCTGGTCATGAGTACACCAGCAGTGGGGGCAAGTCATCAGCGTCATAACCCTCCCGATGATTGTGGGAATTCTAAAAAGAGAACGAGAGGGCCAACCAAGGAGAATTGTGGGCGGGGGGGGGAGGGGAGGGAATAAGATAAAAAAAAAATTCTTATGAAAAACGAGATCAAAATGAAAAATCCCCACCTGGAGGAAGACGAATTAGTTGATCATAGCCTAAGACGGAAGGCCATCAGAATCATAACGGCAGGGGGGTACATTCCCACTAGGGCCCGATCTCCATGCTGCCCAGTGAAAACAATGGAAGATTCTGATGGGCTTCGAGACACGGTAGTTGGTCCACTGTCGGATGTAGACGTGGCGCTGGGGGCGCAACACCAACAGCACCACTTTTATCATTTCGGTCTTCCCCTTCTCGGCGCGTGTTTTCTGAGAGGAAGAGGGTCATCTATGATCTACCTGCAAGCCCATTATTTCCACAGTCATGATCCAGCAAATGGGATTGTGTAGGACCAAAGGAAATATTGTGTATAAAACTCGATGGAGTTAGCCTTAATCAGACAGCCTCTTCAGGTGGCGTTGGGAAAACGAACCACTAGTCCAAGCCAGATAAAGTGTAACTCCCCATCAATAGCGAGATTCCATAGCATCCACTTCCCCCTAAAAGGAAATGAAAGAACTGAAGTGAACTGAACTGAAATGAAAAGAACAGAGAAGAACAGAGAAGAAAAAGGGTAGCAGTACTCCATCGTAAGCTTCAAGCCCGCCTCTTAAACGCCGAGGGAATTCAACGTACCAAGGCCCCACCTAGCTATTTACTTATCGGGTACTACGCCTGGCCACTGAGCATAGGTCCTTCTAAGTTTATTATCAAATCTCGTTCATTGGGCTGTGCCACCCTTCACGCTCCAAACAAAAGTGAGAAGAATAATAGAAAGAGAGCATTTTAAAATAAATCGATTTATAAAGGCGGGATAAAGTACTATGTATCTAATTTGAGCCCATCCTTCCTACCATCCATATAACAGAGGTCCACCTGACGGGATGAGATCCCAGCCAATCAATAATTGACTCAATGAACTTCATCTCATCTTTTCTGGGCCAAAAGGGACTGTAGGCCTCGATATACAGTGGATAGTATACCCCCGTGCTTAGGTACTGCACAATGGGCAGTAGTAAGGATAGTAGGCCCGGCCAGGCACCAACTTGAAGTATACCAAGTCAACACTATCTGGTTATAAATGGATATAATCATAATCATTGTACAGGCGATCTGACAGTCAGACTTGTCCTATAGATAAACCGGGCACTGTCTAACCCCCTTGACTCACAATTCATCCACCACAATCAGAAGGTAAAATACTGCGCAGTATCAATGGGGACCACACCTGGCAATTTTACATCTCCTGGGACTAACATCCACTCAGGTTGTAGGGAGACTTTATCCATTAGTATAAGGTCAAATAGAGGCTAAAACATGATCACACTACTGAACTTGCTGCAACCACCTTCTTTGTCCACTATTGCTTGCAATTTCCTCTTCCAGATGCTTGGCTGACATGCACCCCTGTCTGTGGAGCGAACTACCTCGTAGTACTGTGTATTGCGTAGATGATTGATGTTTGCCACCCGGAGAGAGAGCAAGTGGGCCACACCATCTATTGCCAAGAATAGTAAAAGCTTTGATTAATAAGTGAATAGATAGACATTTTGTAGTGACACATACGTCAGATATATACACAGTATAAGACATCTACGTAGTAAATGAGTGGCTTGCTAGAAGAATGAAACTGCAACCTTCTGCAAGTGTGTATATGACGTCATAGCCCATGTACAATGTGTGTCCACACTGTTGGTTCCATCACATCTATCGATGTAGATCTCGACTCGTAGGGTTTGAGTTTTGACCAACTTCCATTTTGCTTCCCTTTCCCATTCTTCAGCTTTTATAAAGTTGTTATTCCCACTGTTAGATTGGGAGGGTGGAAGGGGGATGGGTGCCCAGAACAGTAGTAGTGTGCATCATTGTCTATTAGGGCTAGATCATACGAAGTCATTTGTACTGATACCATCGTGGCCTTCTGCAACGCCACCATTCACCTAGTGAGTCATCGGCTTCTTTTAGCAAAAGAGGTCAAGAGGTTTGAGAGGCTACTCTCGGAGAAAAATGAGACCATTGAGCCTGTTTTTCTATCCATGTGTGATGTATGTTCTGAATCAACGAGCCCGCAAAATTCGCGAAGGGTAGAAGTGTGGCAAATTGACAGTTGTCCATCCATTGGCACTATGTCAGTACATGAAATTATTCTATTGAAGTGAGAAGTGATTCTGCTGATTAGTATACTAGTACTTTATACAAATATTTACAGGAGCAGCTGAGTGACATGTGAACGCTGAAATTCGTATTGTCAGTCACTGAACAAAGGCACTCTCTATTGATACATTGTCTCCTGTGACCTATGCGTTCCCCTTCTGATTTTTCTCTGTATCAAGTAATCATATCGACCTACTCAAGGTAGGTACTGCACAATATATACGTATGATGACTAGATAGAATGGAGAACATACATGCAAGGAATAGAGAGAGCAAAATGTAAGTATTTCTATATATTATAAACTATACACTGGTCATGTAGAATCTTTGCTACTAGAAGTATCTTGTCAGCACCTGTCATCATTAACATTATGACCAAGTTCTAATCCTATCATATAACAAACTCTTTTTCAGATGTGCTTGCCACAAAAGCAACCAAAATTAACAGAAAAGAAATAATGATAATAAAAAATAGCGAAAAGAGGAAAGACCCAAAAGACTCGAATGGTATAATATGTGTGCAAGTCAACTCCTTGCTTTAGGGGATGCAAAGGAACAAAGTCAATCCATGAGAAACGGAACACAATGTAAAAAAAGGGGAAGAAAAGAAGACACGGAGTCAACCGCAATATGAAGGAAAATATTAACAATAAAATGGAGGAACAAGAGAGAGACAACATGTAAATGAATGCACATAAAACGAAACATGTGGAAGCCGATTGGATTGGCCTCCAAACAGATACATAAATCGTCCAAACCCGAATCCTCACATCATGTCATGTCCACTTGAACTTCATTAAGTATAATTATCATTAAGTGGCAATTCACCAAGAAAGTGAAAGCAGAGCAGATGATGAGCAAATGCATAATGAAAATGAAGCTTTATCGGTCGATACCTAAAGAGGCTACCTTCCCAGCGAATCTGGCACCAGCGCTTCCTCTTTTATGTAGCCTTTCACGTTCCTTGCTATCTAAAGAGCTTGGCCCGTGAGAAGATGAAACAGAATTATCACTACCTGCTCCTCGAATACTGGGCAGTGTGCCCAGGCTGTCAGCGGTAGGTTTACCCGATGCAGATGCAGCCGACGTGCTGAATGCGGGCACTCTAGCGGTTCGTTGGCTCAGGTATAATTGAGCGGCGGGCGAAAGAGGAATAGGAGGGGGCAGAGATGGAATCTCCGCCCCATTTTGGACAAGTAGCTCGGCAATGGGGAACGGGATTGGCTTTACGGAGTTGCCCGTACTAGGCCTAGATGAAGTGGGACCCGGTGATGCTGGATCAGCTGCTGCAAGAGCAAGAAAAACTGCATGGGTGTTACGAGAACGGTCAGTGATATTCACATTGGCGCGAAGTGAGATGCCATAGAGGACACCCTGGATGTCGTTTCTCTTGATCGCGGCAAGAAGAGTTTCGTCCGGCGTTGCAAAACGAGATAACTGGGAGGGTAGTTTCTGAACATAGACTCTTTCACTGTACTTCGCGGTAATGAAAATTAGACGCTGTTCTCGGGTTGACGTCTCTATTGGCTTTTGAGATTGATCGAGCGTGGCCTCCCAAACCATATTGCTGACGCGGTTGCCAATTTGTAACAGGATTTCAACGATATCATTCGAGAAGGAATTCACATCAAGAGTGAGGGATCGGATCTTTGAGATATGTGTTCCAAGGGATCTGTGAATGCCACTACATTCAATGCATAGAACAATCCCTAAGTTAATAGAGACCCATTCGACCTTAGAAGCCGATCCGCAGTCTGCACACCAGTTATTGCCCTGGTCGGCATCACGAACTGTCTGAAGCAACCTGGAAGGATTGTCCTCAAAACTATTGCCATCGCCGCGTACGTAGCTTGGCCGTGCACCTACAGTCGTGCGACGGGTTACACTGTTGTTTGACGCATTAGATGCAGTGGAGTAAGAATGTTGGCCTGAGTACGAGGAACTTTTCCCAGTCAACACAGAGCCAATATCACGACCAATAGACGAGTTATCAGTAGTGGGAGAGAGTGATGGGGACATGCCACGGCCCTCAACAGCACTTTGCAAGGCGTTGTTAATAGCCCGGATCCAGTTGCCCATATCCTCCTCGGATGTTGCTTGGTAAATCCGTTTATACTGAGGGGTAATGACCTCGAAGCAGAATCTTCGTTCTGCATTTCGAGCCTCGCGCACAGAGGCCATTCGGAGATCGATAGGGTCCATGTGTAGGTCAAGCTTTTGCTTCCAGTTGCTGTATTCAGATAGTTTTCCTTGATCCAACACAATCCAGAATCTATCGGTAGGGCATTAGTTAAGCGATAATAGTGGAGTGATTGAGGAAAGTGAATCATTTGCTTACTTGTGCCAGGCTTGTTTATTGATACCCTTCGGGTCGATGTGGGACCCTGGTCGGGACAGTGCCCATAGGAGCCCCTCCTTTCTTTGCTGACCTATAGCAGTTATTAGCTCCAGTAAGCAGCACCATTATATGGGAGTCTAGGAGTAAACAGGCATACCACTTAAGCTTGTAGAGGCAGGTGCTATGGTAGGACCAGCTGAAGGAGTGATGCCGGATGCATTGGCTTGAGTCGACGTTGAAGTATTGCTAATCACGCTTCGCAGCTGAGATCCCGTGCTATCTGCACGCCCAAGTTCATTCTCTGATCTTTGGGCTCCATTGCCATTTCCCGATAGAGATGATGGCACGTTCGAGTTGACCAGCGAGTCAGGCTCAAGATACATGTTGCTACTCTTTTCTAAGGCTCTTCGCTTCTCCTCCCTCTCTGTTCGCTGGAATTGAAACTCCTTATCAGCTTGAGTGACCTCATGTATAAGCGCGTCTAGCTGAGGGATCATAACATCAACTTTCTGGGCTGCTTCAAGAAAGCGTTTTGCTTGCGTATCAGCGTATTTGGTGAGATGCGATAGGACTTCCTGCTCTTTACGCCCACCGTGGAGATCCTGCATAAATGACGAATAGTCGAACCTTTTAAGCTCGAAATTCCGCCTTTTGGCTTGATACTTAGAGTCACTCTCCGCCCGCTTCTTCTCCTTCAGAGAGTCTTGACGTTGGCCGAGATAACGACTAACATAGGCATAATAGTCCCTACTTTCTTCCTCAAATTCTTTCTTTTTGGCTTCTGCTTGTTTTATGTCATTATTGTAAAGTTTGATCAACGGGTCGATAACAAGCTGCTGAAGCTGTCGGGTGTTGAACCTCTCGTAGTCTAGGATCTGTCGTGCGATTTTTTCAAAGTAATGATCCAGTGCCGGTTGTATCGCATTGCCATTTGGTGTTGATGCATCGTTGAGTGCGGATAGGAAGGCTTCTACGGCGTCATTGCAGGTAGTCTGAGCCTGCTGGGCCGCCTCAGCCTTTTTGAGAACTTTCTTTATCTTGGCTCGCATATTTCCTGTTTTCTGCTCCAGGGCCTTCATTGTAGCTCGGAATAAAGGACCGTCTTCAACAATGCTCTTATCTTCACCGGGTCGCGAATGGGGCAGGTCAATCTTGACAGGGGGTGGAGGGGGTGCCGAGAGTGGTGGGGGGACGAAAACGGAATCCACCTCTGGCGGAGTACTGGGTGTAACCTGGGGGTTAGATGCTGCATCTGCATCGCTAGAATGAGAAAGTACAGAGTGCGATGAGGGTATACGGTGCCTGGGTGGAACGCTGAGTTCTAACCTTGGCGATAAGATTTGAGGGCTCGGCAAGGCGCGCATAGTATTCTGTACCCAGAAAGAGAAATGAGCAAGCGTATTCAGCCGGTTAGCCCTTTGGTCATATTCCAAGAAACTGCAGCTGTTTCTCCAGCCGCCCCCTCTGTCCTCTACTGGTTTGGGCGGCTTCCATCTCCACGACCATTCGAATTGTGCAGAAGGACTGCCCTTCGTGGAGTAATCTCCTACAAACTGCACATTTGAATTATTCTGCAAATTGGGATTGGCGTGAAACTCCCTGGTAATTAGGTTGTCCAGCTCCTTTGAATTTGGCGCATGCGCGAAAGTTAGTCCTGTAAGCACGGTGTCCGCAACTTCTGGGAGAGAAGTCGCGACGCCATTAACAGTAGAATTCGCGACATTGCCGGTTTGAGTCTGTCTCAAAATGAAAGTGAAATGGAAGTTCAATTCGTCTTCGTTGGAAAGCCGCAAAAGGAAAGTAGGCGCCTGGGAAGAAGGGGGAATTTCAGGGTCCTGTACAAAACAGGACAATAGTGAGCAAATATCCTAGAATCACATAATAAGGTACACATTCGGTCTATACCTGGATGTATTCAATCGGAGCGTCATCGCTGGTATCACGCTTGGCGATGTATCTGCTTGCAGGAAATGAATTCGGTGTGAGATTCAACAAGACTCGCCCCCTGGAGTTAAGTATAGTCACAGACGCGATTGCAACTGCATGAGTCCATGCTGTCAGCGATTGCGGCTACTACGCAAGGACGGAGTGCGGGTAGGATTGAAGATAAACACAAATAGAGCTTTGCGGGGTATTCGTATAGGAGCCGCGGGAGTTGAAGACATACATTTGTTTTGGTCTTTAAAGTATAGACTCCCCGAGTCCTCCAGCCGGCTTCCAACATTTCCCATGATGGTATAATTCAAGGGGTCAAGTTACCGCTCGAAGGGGGTACCTGGACAACTGGAGGTAACCATCGACGGTCTGCGCGTCCACAATCGGATGGAAGGGTGTACTGCTAATGGTGTGGCTGCAAACGTGACCAAGCAAATGAACCGTCATCCAGTCTGGAATCTGGTGGTCAGATGCTTGGAGCGGTTCGCACGTCGTAAGTTGTGGCAGAGACAAGTTGACAGGTACTGAGGCAGGTAAAGTGATGCGGTCGGAGAGAATCAGAGGGGGGCCAAGGCAAGGAAAAGAAACCCGCGGGTCTTGTTCAGTCTTGAACTGGCAAATGGGGTGGGACAGCTGGGATGTATAACAAAGCTTGCTGGGGCCTAGGCAAGAGGGAAAGGTAGGAGGCTGATAGCGGCATGAGTTTGAAGGGGAATAAGTGGGAGGTTATGATTATGATTGATGGACGAGAGTTCGGGACTTGGGGCTTAGACTGTGGTGCCTGAGGATTGATTAGCCGCTGGATTGCTTGTCCCGCGCGCTATGAGTGATCTTATTAAATGGGGTCCATTTGCCCCTCGATAATGGGTCCTCATACGTAAACTGACTCCTTTCCGTTGATATTGTCCTGTAAAACGAAACAATGAGGTTGAGATGGGTTCAGAGATTGTCACTCTCACCTACTACTACTTCCAAGCCTCTGATTCTGTATTACATCTGAACATGATATATTTCGAGACATGGTGCGGTACCTACATGGAATGCAATGTAAATATTTAAAGTCAATAATCTTACCCAAATGGTATGTGCATTTCACAGACCTGGCAGTAGTATATAACAAAAGTAATTTCCCCCCCTCCTTTCTCCCCCTTAAGTTCCCCTCGGGCCCTCGATAACCGATACATAACATGATTTAGACAATCACGAGTCTCTCGTATTCTAAACCCTTTGCATGTCCACCCTCTAGGTTCAAATTTTACCACGCGACCTCCTAGAAAATGGTGATCTGGAAACTGAGTGACCAGTGTCACTGGGGCCGATCATATGGTATCATACTGTAACTGGAAGGAACTACTGTAGGTACAATTTGTAGTGAGTTGGGTGGCATGCCAGGCTTCAAAGGTTGTAACTATATTCACTAATACAAAAGTAGACCTTGAGACTCGCTCTGACTGCATTTCAATAGAATTAGTGCGGCAAGGACTGCCTATGAAACAACAAGAATGAGACGCCGGGCCCAACGCATCTTATCTCTATAGCCACGTTGTCTCATCTGCATTGCCGTTTGACTCCCCAAGCCCCACTTGTTTTTACTCAGCTGCAGCGGTCTAGATCATGCCAAAGGGAAGAGAACCATAAGAGAGTATGATAATGATATTAACATTGATATACATTAGACATATCAGCAACTCAATGAGGATATGAGTCTCAAAGATACGATTACATCCTTTCAGTAAGCGCCAACGTAGCAAAGATTGTTTCTTGGTCTCTTTCTTCTGGAAGCCATTTTCGGTATACCGTATAGCCCCCCCCCCCCCCCCTGCTGTGTTGGCGTTGTACGTCGGAAACAGCAAATATATCGGTCACTCAATGGGGGAATAAAGAAGGGAAGAAATGGTCACTAGGAAGAATATACCAAGGTTGTAAAAAAATAAAGAGCTCATAAGGTACCGAATGAGAAATGGAGTCAAAATATAGAGGGGGTAGTGTCCCTCCAAGCCCAGTATTAAGAGACAGGGGAAAATCTGGATCACAACCTAGTAGAGCTATTTTCCGGTTGCCTGTCAAGAGCAGTACCCTCTTGTGTGACTTTTGATGGTCGATGCCCTGGAGTAGACACTGGCCCGATCTCCTCGCCGTGTGCGGGAACACCTGTAGTTTTGTGCTCCGCTTGTGCCCACTTCATGACCTGTCCTTTAACATCACGCATGTCGTGCACCTTTTGGGCAAACTCGCCTCGCTTCTTCGATACGCCACCACTGCGTTCATCAAGTTCTTCCTCGTCTGAGCTCGATATGGAAAGTGACGACGCGCTGCTTTGTTGGAGGAAAGTCATCTGACCACCTTCCTTGTCCTTGAACTCTCTCTGCTCACCCTTTAAGTCTGCCATTCTTTCAGCATCTTCTGTACAGTCCAGTGTGGTGATGTGGAGACCGACAAAGCTTTCTGAAATGAATTTTTTCAAAAGAGGAAGTTTCTGACCATTCGGGCGATATGTTCCGCTATCATTGTCAATGAAAAGCTCATAGTCTGCGGGATTGGTTGATATCTCTTGATCCTGTAGAGGTTCTTCCACGGGAATTTCGGTATCTGAGGGCTGGGACATTTGAGAGATATGCCGAGAGTGATGCTTTCGTCGACGGAGAAAAAACTCGCCAGAGTAAGCGATATATATTGAAACATTGCTGTGCATCGTATGCTTGCTCAGCAAATCAATTCCAAACTCTTTCCCCGTTTCGGTAAAGCGAAATTGCCCATCGAGGGTGAGAACATATGTAAATATTCTCCCCCCCTGAGCATAGTGGGTAAATTCTAGAAACTTTTGGGTAAGTTCGGTGCATGGCGACTCGGATTGGCCATGGAGGGTGGACCTGTCAAAATTATAAATTCGCTGATGCTGATGATGTAAAGCTCGGTTGAGGATACGGCCTCGAAGACTCTGTGATGTGAACATTCCCGCTACGAACGGTTTGAACTCCACGTAGCGATGGTAAAGCTCCGCAGGCACAGGACCCTTGAGCTGTATTTGAATCGCTTGAAAACTATACCGATGCTCTGTAATAAGCCATTGTTTTTTACTTAGCAAGGGGTAGCGGGGCAGCGTACTTGTAACGAGTAATTGTCTTTTTACCATTCTGACTTTGAACTTCGTCCTTGGTGCCGGCCAATCGTCCAATAAGAGGAGAAAAATGCTTAAACCAGTAGTTTGGTCCTACAGTATAGACCTGGCCCCCTTCCTCACTCGGAGTCTTTCCTAAAAACTCCACGCTGATGACAAGATGCGATCCGACGTCTAGGCGCCCGGAGGCAAGAGCGGCAATGTTTCCAAATAAATAAACCCGCTTGCTGCCTGTGCGCTTCTTGACCTTGAATGACTGCTCCTTGATACCATTCCAGTGGCCCGAAATAGAGTCAACTTCAACATATGCATTCCCTAGCTTATCATCGTGATCTGCCGCGTCCTCATCATAAACAGTGCATTTGAGCTGGAACCCTGATGCGGGCACATTCGCAACGATCCATTCATTCTCCCACACGGGGTCTCGATTTTTGCGTATTGTTGGTGTCCGGAACGTCAGATTGTTATCCTGCTTATGTCGTTTGGGAATATCGATATTTAGCTGGGCTACTATGTATGGGTCAGAGGAGAAGCTTCCGAAATCAGCACAGGGAAGGTTGATCCCCCGATGAAAAGTGAATTTCAGGGTGTAGCCTGGTGGCGCATGGGGAAACGGAGTGTTGTCGAATCCACCGGCAGGTTTTTGTTCCGTAGAATCGCCGGTTAGAGTACCCTTCATAGCCGCTGCTCGGTTCTGTAATTGCTTCGTCTTGTCAACAGGCCTGGGTGCGAATTTTGTCAACCGAATGTCATGGCCGCTTTTGCGGTAGTGTGTCTTGCATTTCCGGTTTTTTTTCTTACCCTCTCCCTTTTAAAGCCAGGCGAACAGGACCAGTTGTGGTCTAGATTACGGAGCAGGTATTGTTGCTGCCTACCCGACAGGGTTCGGATGAATCTGCGGGAACTGCGGGACTGCGTCACTGCGTCACTGCGCAGATGCAAAGATTTGAAAGCCAGTAGGTAGTTTAGCAAACGTAAAAAAGAAGAAAGACCACACTGGCACACTATTCTCCATTGACACCTGGAAAATCAATATCGTCAAGGGAATAGTTTAACTATCGCCACTTCACACAGTCTCCCCCATTCCACGGCTCTTCGGTTCAGGGTTCAGGAATCGCTAAGCTTTTGGGGCCGATCTCAACCTTTTAGGGGGGACGCCAAGAATTAAGGAGTCAGGGTCTACTTCTGGGTTCAACACTGTTCACTCGGAGAAGGAGATTATAAGGACATGTATGCAGGTAGTATAACTACTATCTACTACTTGTATTCTAGGAATGTCACCCAGGGGGTGGGGGGGTTCTTTCTGGATTGAGTATGGGGTTTCAAATAGAACTTCGGAGTAAGTGACATCACCGATAGGGCTGAATGGATCCGGTATTATCTGCATACTGATCTAGCATGTGAGGTGTCATAATCGGTCTTCTGCCAAAATACTTCTGAAGTAATGGATGCACTGCCCTATTGTCTCTTTGGCCTTAAATCTAAGGGGGTAAAAACAAAGAAAAGGAAAGAAAGGAAGAAACAGCAATTTAATGTGAAAGTAACGGTCACAACGATCTACTTATAAAGCTTCTCAATGCTCTAAAAAGTTCAAGGCTTCTCTAAGGGGCATGTTGAACTCTCGAAATACCTGTTGGAAGTCCTTTGACCGGCTTTAGAGTTGACTTGTTCCATAAAGCACACAAATAGATAGGCATGGACGCCGGGGAGGTATTATCAAGAGCCCCGAAATAAGAATTGCATATCCTCTGGGGTGAGCTTCTCCAAGGCCTCCCCTTGATCTTTGTTAATGGTCCCATTGATCAAATTGGCCTTCTTTTCTTGTAGTAACACAATCCGAGATTCAACTGAATCCTCAATGCACAGCCGTGTAATAACACAAGGCCGACGTTGACCAATCCGGTGGCATCGGTCAGCGCTTTGCCACTCAGCGGCGGGGTTCCACCATCTAACAAACAGTGTAAGTGAGGTATATAAAAACGCATCAAATGACTACTTCAGGGGAAAACCTACGGATCAACAATGAAAACTCTTGATGCCTCGGTGAGGTTCAAGGCCACGCCCCCGGCTTTGAGGGACACAAGAAATACCTCGACATCTACATTGTTCATGAAAAAATCAATTGACTTCTGCCGCTGTGCAGGCGTCATAGTTCCATCAAGCATGACGGTGTTAAATCCAGCCCGTCGTAGGCGCCATTCAACAAGCTGTAGCATTGAAGTAAACTGGGAGAAGACGATGGATTTGTGCGTTTGCTTCTTGCTTCTCAGTTTGAAAAGCTCATAGACGAGCATCTCGATCTTCGTTGACGATGTCCAATTTTCCATCCGAATTCGATTTATTATGGAGTTTTTCTTGATATGCTCTTCTTCCTGTTCTATATCCGGCTGTTCAAAATCAACTGAGAGTGGAATATGACACCTAGGGCAATCGACAACTGAGCCCGCATCAAACGATTGCACATAGTCCTTGGCACATCGGCGACAGAATTCATGGCGGCAGCGAGACCGAATTGCCTCCTCCGCCGGTTCATCACAAATACTGCAGACAAGGATGTTCTGGCCACTCTCGGCGTGCTTTTTCAATATCAGGTCTGGGTGGTTCGCAACTTGCCGCATCTGCATAATAAGTCCAAAGATATTGGCATAGTTATTCAACATTACACCACGGCTCACATATGTATCAAACTGTCGCGTTGAGTTAGTCATGATGCTTCTGGAAAAATCGCGTTCGATCTCCCCGAAAAATTCATTGTGCAGAACAACACTGTAAGTTGTCAGCGCAATGGCTTCAATATGAAGATGCCCGAGTATACTAACCGCTTCGGTGGAAGCTCCATCGAAGCCGTGTGATCTCGCTTAATGCGTCTTAGCATTATTCTATCAGTGATTAAACGTAGCTTAGACAATGCTTCCTTTCGAGCTTCCGGATTGTTTCTCTCTGTGACTAAACCTAGTTAGAGCGGATTCGCACGTTACTGTAAAACACTTACTAGGGTTTAGAATTTCCTGGTTAAAGATTGAGACATGGCTAAATCCACTGCACTGGCCGTTAGTATTGATAAGGACAAACAGATGATACTCGTATGCATTATACCTGTGTTTACAATGGGTACAACGTTTCCCCGCATCTTGCGACCAATGGAGTTCCTGACACTTGCACTGTTTGCAAAAATAACAAGCGAAGGGGCGAATTTCTAAGAAGCGCAGGAGAGAAAAAAACTCCCCGATTCGGTTTTGAACAGGGGTACCAGAGAGACACCACTTGTATTTGGCTTTGAGCGCAAAACACGCACGGGCGACACTCGTAGTGCGTTGCTAGAAATGTCAGCCCGTTGCATTAATCTCTATAATGAGATTGGGTGTACCTTGATACTATGAGCTTCATCTAGAATAAGACGATGATAGTGAATAGAGTGGATAATACCTGTTATATGTCAGTAGGCCAAAAGATTGCATTAAGGACGTCGATACTTACTGTCTTCCTTCACAATCCCATCGCTGCGGTTCCACCCCTTCCATTCTTTTCGGTGTATTGACTCAAGGCCCGAATCTAGCCCGGGCGTTAGAGATAAAGCAGTATTCTGTTTATGGGGCTAAAACACACATGAGATCATAATCACGTCGTATGCCAGAAGGTCGTTTTCTGAGAGCGACTTGACTTTGGAATTCGAGTTGTGGTATATGAGAACCTTTAATTGACCGTTCGTGTACTCCTAGAGAAAGGTGAGATCATTTCTTACGCGAACTTATGTCAAGACAAGACAAACCTTAATCTCAGATTGCCATTGCATTAGAGCAACAGGGGGAACGACGACGAGGGATGGCTGCCCGACAGGATAATCAGACATAAGAAGGGAAACCGCCTGGATCGTCTTTCCCATGCCCATCTCATCGCCTAGTAAACCGCCCTTATACTGGGACCTCTCTTGCCGCATCATCCAATTCAGACCTTCTAACTGGAATAACTTGAGATTTCTCGATATGCCAGGGGGTTGTTCTGCTGCGACTGGGATAATAGGGGGACTGTTTCGTAGTTCATCCCACATTTTCATGATATATGGATGTTGCCTCTCGAGTTTTTTTCGCTCTTTCAATGCCTAAAGCTGTGTTTAGAGTGCATTCTAGGAGGTCATATATATATGACTTACACGATAGGACATCCCTGGCTGTCTAACTAGCGGTTCAGTGGGTAAGGAAACCATCGAAGCCCGTGCCCGCGTTCGTGCGCCAGCTCTTGAACCAGCCGAGTTCCTGGTTCTTTGACTGACAGAATCATCATCCACATCTGACATAGAGTCACTTCCAGAGCAATATTCCTGTTCATCCCCAGACTCATCTTCCATGATGGTGCTACTTTCGCTATCTGATACCACACTCTGGACGGAGTTCCTCGTCTTGCGGGTAGGACGCCGCTTTCTGATATCCACAGTGCTATTCCCTTCGTCGTAACTTAATCCCATCAAAACACTATCGTTGTCAGTAGAGTCCTCTACTGCAAGCCTAACCCCACCTCGAGCCTTGCGTCGTTTCGAAGAGGACTCCTGATACTCTCGAAGCTGAAGAGCCTGAGCCAAGGCTGTATCTGAGCTTTCAGCAGTAGGGTCGTCTGAGGTTATAGTTGCAAAATCTCTTTTGGACCCCTTTTGCGTGTTGAGGGACTTTATACTCGAACGTAGTTCTCGAACGCGAGCGGAAGCACTAACTCTTTTCCTTGGTTTGGTCATGTTCATCTCGGCAGGAGTAACTGCCACACTACTTGATGGAGTACTGTACGCATTTATACCATCCCCAAATATATCCTCAACCAAGTCAGAGGATGAAGTAGAGCAGGTAGGCGACTGTTTTTTC
The DNA here is from genome assembly GCF_009193645.1 of Aspergillus pseudonomiae. Lineage (NCBI taxonomy): Eukaryota > Fungi > Ascomycota > Eurotiomycetes > Eurotiales > Aspergillaceae > Aspergillus > Aspergillus pseudonomiae. The sequence goes on from NW_022476119.1 coordinate 64,230, forward strand.
AATGGAATAGCGACTTCAACGGCTGCCAGCCTGCTGCTGCGAAACGATCTGAGAGTACTCGGATTATGCAACCCACATTCTTCCTCCGTAACTGTAGTGTCGCTTTTCCTAGCGTCAGAGACAGAGGAGCGTGCCAGCCTCGAAGAAGTGCGCCGGGGCGGTGCAGAGTTGTCTGGATGAGTTTTTTAATCAGATTAGCAACGGATTTCATTCTTAGCTCGTTTCTTAGTCTTTTGTCTTTCTTCGTGATTGAAAACTGATGCGGTTGGGATATATGACAATCCAAAGAATCAGCACACTTACCTGCGCTTGAGGCCGTCTGAGGTCCTACCTTTATTGTTGTCTCCTTCCCCATATTGGCCTTTGGATAAAACCCCTTTATTCCGTATGCTGATTGGGGAGGAAGAAGAAGAAAAAAAGGTAAAACAAAATTGAGCTTAATCTAACTGTAAGTGCTATCGTGTTTTTAGGCAAAAGCCTGCAAGTGGCAAATCTGGTTGTTGCATATGGTACCTGAGCCTAGGCTGCAGCTACGGGTATCGGCAAGGGGGACAGGAAATATGGATGGATACGTGAATGGGCAGAATAAAAACTTTTCACCACTGAGTCATAATATCAGTTTACTTTCCTGAAAGCATAAATAGTACAATTTTCCTTCATGTTTTGTGGACGGTGCCTCTGCAAGTCATCCTTCCTAAACACGATAAGCGCCCTCGCGTAAGGTGGAACGCGAAATCACCACGGGTCCTGTGACTTCATATTACCTCTTTTGACCCTCTCCCGTCCAAGGAAGCTCTTATCTTCAACCCCGACTCTCTTGAAAGCTTCCCCGCAAAATGTAGGTGAAATATCCGCAAAGATGACGATTTATTCACTGACTGGTCAAAGGGCAAATAGAAGACAAACTAGAAACCAAATAAGAGGCCCGTATGTAATATCTTACAGGATGCGTCCTATTGTGCTATAAAGCTAATAAGACAATGATAGACACTCTGCCCTTACTGATTTCTTAGCTGTGAGTGGCTGCTACGCTGCCAATTGTTCGTCTATCTTTGGTGTCATCGCTGACCAATGGTTTTGTCTTAGTCTAACAATATATCCGCTGCTCAAATTCGTGAAGACTACCGAAGACGTTTAGAGGAAACTGAAGATCAAGCTGCCAGTGAAGAACCTTCAGTCCCCGCAGAGAATGACGAAGCTGAGCAGAGCTTCGATGAATCCCCGGAGCAGAAAAAGAAGCGAAAGCGAAAAGAAGCCGCTAGTTTAGCAAAAATCAAACAGAGCAAAGAGTTCGCACGGCGCAAAGCTCGGCGAATAGGGGAGCCAGATGATGACGATAATCTCATTGCAAGAGAGATAATGTACCAGAGATCTCGACCCATGCCAGGCCAATTAGAGAATTGTGAAATTTGCAGTAAACGATTCACAGTTACGCCATATAGCAAAACAGGCCCCAATGGGGGGCTCCTATGTGCGAAGTGCTCCAGGAGTCTAGAAGATGATGGGAAAAAACCTAAGGCTAAGAAATGTGGACCAAGGACTGGACGCCGTCAGAATCAGAGCAATCTACTTGACGGTATAGCCCAACAAGGTGCTTTGAGCTTGGCTGAAATGTGCATAAAGGTATGTGTACATGCGCTCACACACACACTATATAACCATTATCAACTACAGCCATTCTCTGAATACTGACGTCACTTACCAGAAAATTGCCGATAATATCAACGATATCGAAGAATTCGGGGACTTGCCTTCCCCACTACTACATCGCCTTGGCCAGATTCTATCCAAGAGACGTGCCTTGACATCGAGGACCCTCAATCTGTTTCTGCGACCTGATCTGGACTCGATTAACATTTATGACTCCGCTAGTATGTTCATAGTTATAAATCGATGTATGACCTTTACCTGACCGCATTCTAGAACTAGAGACAGACGATTTCCAGAAGATATTTGCCTTCATGCCTACCCTTACGAATGTCAACCTTCGTTTTGCTGGTCAAATGAAAGACACAGTCGTCGAATATTTATTGGGGCGTGATCTGAGGTTGAAATATTTGCAGCTGGATGCTGCCAACCTGGTTTCAGACTCATATTGGCGACGCCTGTTCGAAAAACTTGGTCCCCAATTAGAATCCCTAAAGCTGTCCAACCTTGATTCTTCCCTTGACGATGAGACCGTTGAAGCGATGTGTAGAAACTGCACTGAACTTCGTCGCCTGAAGTTGAAGCAATGCTGGAAAGTTGGCCATATCTCCTTGCAAGCTCTCTCGTCCTTGACATCTTTAGAGCATTTGTCTCTAGACCTTGTTCAAGAGACACCAAACGACAGTCTTATAAAATTGGTCTCTACGGTCGGCCAAAGGTTACATACACTATCTTTAGAGGGCTTTGCTAATGCGGACAATTGCGTTCTGGAGACCATCCATAATAAATGCCGAGCCCTTTCAAAACTTCGTTTGTCAGGCAACGTTGTGTGCACCGACGAAGGCTTCGCGAAACTGTTCACTGAGTGGCCAAACCCTCCACTGGAATACGTTGATTTATCCTCTACACGAGATGTGGATAACTCAAATCCGGATGGCCCTAGGGATGCAATTGGGCTTGCCTCTAAAGGCCTTATTGCCCTTATGGATCACTCAGGTCCAGCAATACGGAAATTGAATATATCATCCTGTCGCCATGTATCGCGTGCTGCCTTCGAGAAAATATTTTCGGATAGCAAAGTCTATCCCAACCTGAAGGAATTGGATATCTCCTTCCATACCGTCATGGACGATTACCTCGTAGGTCGAATATTACAATGCTGCCCAGCAATCAAGAAGCTGGTCGCTTTCGCGTGCTTTAATGTGAGAGATGTCCGGATCCCCGTCGGTGTTGCGTTGGTTGGAGGGCTTAAAGCACAAGACACAATCGTTGTCGAAGGCAAGTCCTAACCTATGAAGCTTAGCATGAGAACCGTCAATTTTTCCAAGGGTCGTAATGTTGTGATAGAGCGGCCGGGACGGTATTACGTAGTGAGTCCGTCCACAGGAACTGGGAAATGGCTTCGTTTCCCTCGTTCTTCTTTCTTTGGTTGATTTCATTCCCAGTGTCTACACTATTTAACTCTTATGCCTACAATGTGACTAATTGACAATGAATCGATTATAGTACGAATTCGACGACAGCGTAGGTTGTAGGCTTTCCTTTTGCCCGTACGTACTGTAATATGCCCCACACAAATACAGTGCATTTCTGGAGTGTCATGATCCGAAACGAAATTGAAGAGAGCAACGTAGTTGCTTCGCGCATGGTAGAGAATAGCACAATGCATAGCGGTGAGTAGGTGTCAATACGATGACAGCGACCCGCATTGTCCTAACGTTAGTACATGATCGTGAGCCTACATCCATAGTAAGGCATAAGGGACTCATCGAATGACTGGGTCTACAAGTACATACATCTGCCGTTTAATAGCTCTTTGAGATAGATCATGTTACTCAAGTGGAGCCTTGAAGTGCAACAATGATAGGTGATCCTGGTCATCATCCACTTTGAATCAAAAGGGAAAGGTAGATTCTTTACACAGTAAAAACGATGCAATTGTCGGTTGCAGATTTGCTCCTTATTCTGTGCGTGAAGGATACGAGAGACAGAATACGGAGTATAATCAACGATGATCACCTCGCACTCCGTAGTTCGCGTGTAATACGATGACTACTCCATACAGAGCATAGTTTGGAATCTCAATTGTATATGGGCCAGTCAATACAATAAAATGTAGAGCACTACTCCGTAGTGAACCACGGAAAGTTACCAACGCCCCCCTTTTTTTTCCTTCTCTCTTTCCCATCTCCCACCCCTCGGATTCTCTACCCTAGTCGCCTAAATAAACAAATGACATGTAAAATAGCCACAAACAAAACTAAGTCTTCAAAAATCCTGGGTAGAGTGTGAAACATTCCCATACTTCATACCAGTCCAAATCTGCTTTCATGCTTTTGATACACTCTAAATTAGGTGAATATATTTTTGTGAAAAAAAAAAAAAAAAAAAAAAACTAAAGACAGAAAAGAGAAATGGGGAAAAAAATGAAAATTAAATAAATAAAAGAGCAAAATACGAGAGCCAGCTAACAAGTTTTCTGCTGGCCCAAGTATGTTGAATTTTGCCACATCGGGCTTCACAGCGGCTCAGCTTGCCCCTGAAAAGGTCAAGTGTGTACTCCGTACAGCGTACTAGACTCCTAGTTCCTCATTTTTGCGCTTCCAAATCAACCTTCTTATCCTCTCTTCCGGCTCCCTTTCTTCAACAGCATATGGTGGATACGGCCATATCAGAAGGTCCTAACAGTTTAAACGATGGAGCTGCAATTTATAGGGATGGATTGTCTTTTGCTCTGTTTCGTACTTTGTTTGATACATTACACTCAATTTCTTTAGCAAGGAATAAGTGATGCCAACTCAAGAAAAAGTTATTACAAAGCAGCAGAAATACAACAGCGCCAATTCTTCATAAGAAATCAACAAAAAAGGACTAAGATCTTTACAGAACAAGGCCGACCGGGTAACTGAGCTAGAAAAGACCTCGAAATCCATGAAGCCAAGTTGGACGTTGGCATAACCTTAAATAGCCGGAAATACAAAGATCGGGTATTGAGATATCTACTATCGAGTGAAAGAAGACCAAAATTAAATAAACGATCATACGTTTTGTATTGTTGGAAGGGGTAGCACAGAGTGATAGGAGTATGGAAGCACTATGAAGCGCTAGTCAAGGGCCACCATATCCACATGGGAGATTTATTGACGAAGAGAAAGTCTCAGTTTGAGTGGCTCTATACTAGTAGAACATGCCAAGTGGTACTGGCTCTGATTCGCTCAATAATCCCTTGTTCTCCTGAGGCCAGTGCCCCAACCGCCTGATGGAGGCTGGCTGTGGAAAAGTATACTCTGTACTTCGGAGTAGGTTTCCAATGTTGTTTTCCTTCTTTTACTGTACAGAGTCAGTAGCAGGTGTTGCCAATCCCCATTCTTTCTTTAGCAATCCTTCTTCGCCGGTTCATTACGTTTTCCCACCAAGTTTTCTTTTTGTTCGATATTCTAGATTAGATACAGTCCTCTCCTAGTCATTGTTCTTGTCTACTCCGAGGGAGCTGAGGTCACACCTTTTTGCTATATTTGGTGACGAGACTAGCGCTCAGCTCCACAACTCCACATCCCCTAATGGGTGTGTTCACTGTTTGGGCCTGGAAAGCGAGAGCTTTTGCTCAACTATCTATCCATCTCTTCAGTGCATACAACTTATATTACAGTATTTTTTGTTATTAGTCTTATTTTCTTGTTGATAGCTCTCCCTCTCCCTCTTCTTTTTTTTCTTCTACCCTCCCCTATTAACCATTTTTCTCTTTGTCCCCAATTTTGGCACCCTTTTCGTGCCTTCCGTTGCCCACTTTCGGCAACGACCTTGTATCTTGCCTTATTACTTTATTATTATCATTATTTTTTTTTAAGCCCACACAGAAAATATTCGTCACTCCGTATACTAATAATAATCATTCTTAAGCCCCGCTGGTGGTATGTGAGGGTCCTGTCTTAGCAAGCGTTGATTGCCTATGGACAGTTGTGCCAGAAACTTCCCATCTGACCTCTCCGCTCATTCTCTTAGCATTCTTCTAAGGCCCCTTAATATCTCGACGCCACAGCCACTAACTGTCCTTCACATTGCTTTTGGCTGTCTGTCATTTCATTCCTCGGCGTTCTTTCGACTAAGCCCCACCAAGATCGGAATCCGAGAGTTTTGGCAAAGGCCCAGAATCAGCCCAAACAGAAACAATCCTCCACCGCAGCCCTGTTAATGGGAAGCAAGTAGCGCTACTGACACAGAACATTTTATGATTATATTTTTTTTCCCCGCCATACATCTTCCGACGAGGATCCCGGAGCTGGTCCTGCTCGCTAATTCTATTTCTGAAAGTGGTTCCGACTTCGCTAGTGGTCGCGACCTTCGGCCAGAGCACAGATGCCAATCAAACTTCCTAAAGGTTTTGCTCGGCGGAAATCGTCAGGAAATGCCTTGGAAGAGGGAGAGAATCCTCCACAATCTTTTCGAGTGTTTGAACGCCCTTCTGTTGATAAAAAATCCTATAGCGAGGGCAATCTCTTAGCCAAACGACTAAGTGACGGACAACGGTTTTACCCAACTGCCGAAGATTCGGACAACATCTTCGCGGAGGTTGATAGCCCCAGCCAGAGAAGCCCGTATGCTCTCCATCCAATCCTGCAGGTATTTCAAAGAGATGGCTGACAAGAACAATGGTAGTGGAGGCTTGCATGAGCGTCCAAAGTCAGCAAGATTTCACTCGGCAACGCACCGTTTAACGGATGGTCCTAATCCATCTGATACTCCAGCATCGCACTCTCGAAACCTGTACGATATACCGATTCCGCCCATTTCTGGTGCATTGCGCGCAGCTGGTCGAACATTCTCTTTTGGTGGCAGATTTTCCAAGGCTTCAGCACCGACGCCGCCTCCTCAGCCCTCCACCCCAGGTCCCTCTAGAAGTCGGGCAATGACAGCCAGCACGACCAGCACAGCGACACCTCCGAAACTGCTGGACACAGACCTGCAGATTGGTCAAGGAGAAGACGAGTTCCACAACATGTTCGATGAAGTTGGGAAAGGGGAGGCTTCTCGAGAAAGGTCAGAAGATATGGTATGATACGTAACTGAGACTATGCAGTATGTTGTTATTAACCCCCCAACGGCAGTTTTCCCCGTCTTCAGACCTGGTAGGTCGCAAGCAGGCAAAGTCACCGCGTCCCACTCCTATCAATACGGACCGATCGAAGGAAATCGAGCCCTCACCCTACTCCTGGGATAGCCGACACTCGGGGGAAGGGCTTCTAATGGCGGGCGATTCACCTCAGGACCGCACTTCAGCATCACAACAAACACTGAATTCTCATTCTGTGTCGCCAGAGGACCGTCGGAGATCCTTGCCCTTGTCGAGCGTAATGCCGAGGACCACAACTCATCGTTCACTGGAACAACCTCAGGCTATACCCGATAAAGGCTTGAGAAGGAGTGTTCATTATACCAGCAATCGAGCCTCTACACCCGTTGAAGATGAAGATGCCAAGTTGATCATGGAGTCTCTATATACTAATAAAAGAAGCTCGCAGGTGTTGTTGACTGCTGAACATGAGGATTCCGATGCAGAGCATGACACTCCCCTCTTCAGCAACAACTATGCAAGTACTGCGGATGGTTCAGGCCGTTCGGACGCTAATCCAATGGTCTCACACAAATCGCTCGGTGTGGCCGAGGACCACCCTGATCCTTCTATAGCAGCACATGCAAGATTGGCTGCGCAGTACGAGGAGAGGCAACCAGCACCAGCAGCATCGTCGAACAAAGTGATGACACCTTCACAATTCGAACATTACAGACAACAGCAGGAGTTGAGAAGATCCAACAGCGATGCGTCTAAGAGTGAAGACTCTGCAGAGAGCGAGTTTGACGAAGAGGATGAGGCAGAGAAGAATCGCGAAGTAGAAAGGCAGCGACGGAAGCAGGAGGCCCATCTTTCGGTGTACCGACAGCAGATGATGAAGGTGACCGGCCAAGAGTCCCCAGCGCCAGCGCTTCGCTCAGAGGTTGACCGGGCTAACAACAGTACGCCGAACCTAACTGTCACACCGTTGAATTCAGGTCATAGATCGGGCAGTGGAAAGAGCAGTGAGGGTGATGAAGACGAGGAAATCCCCCTGGGGATCCTGGCAGCACATGGTTTTCCCAATAGGAATCGTCCTCCTAGCCGCCTTGTCCCTTCGAACTCAATCCCCAATCTCCGAGCCTCATTTCATCAGCCTTATATATCATCCTCGAGCTCCATTGCCGATCATGAACCCGGTAATCGTTCTAGTCTCCCTGTTTTCGCCAGAAATCTTCCACGGGACCCATACTTTGGGGCAAGTCTAGTCAATCCTTCTAATAGGGAATCTTTGGCCTTCGGGGGTGGTTCTTCAGTTTATGGAGGCCCAGCAGCTGCCGTAGGACCCTCGCCTGCATTGCCTCCTGGGGGATTGGTAGGGGTGATCGCCACTGAGGAAAGAGCAAGAGCAATGAGAAGAGGTAGCCCCAACACACAAGCTATGTATGAGTATCAAGGTGGACCGTCGACAGTACCCACCCCACCTAGTGGCATTCCCAGGCCCTATACGATGATGAGCATGAATCCTCCGAGCTCGGCTGGGCCACCGTCAGGGATATCTGCTACAGAGCAAGCACAGATACAGTTATCTCAGCAAATGTCAAGTATGATGCAGATGCAGATGCAGTGGATGCAGCAGATGATCCAGATGCAGAGTGGACAGGTTCCACCTCAGCAATTAGAGCCACCGCCAGGCCCCCCGCCCATACTGGCGGCTAACACGAATATGAGACCATCCTCAATGCCCTCAGCTGGAGGAGTCAACAATGCTCCTGCTGCTTACCGGAACGATCAAAGAACACTGAGTATGCTTGATCCTAACGTTTCTTCTCGTCTTAATAGCCCAGCCATGCCATATAATGTGGCAGGTAACCGACCAAGCACGCCAGCAGGGCAAGGCTATGCTCCATCCATTGCTCCATCAGAACGCAGCAATGTTGGACTGGCGCCTCGGTATAGGCCTGTGTCAATGTTACAGCCAGAGCCCGGACCAGCCGCCCTTCCCTTTATGTCAAAATCATGGAATGATGAGAACCAAAAGTCGACGCTCTCTATACCTTCAGATAGATCACTTCAAACCAGACCTACTGATCAAATCCCGAGTGGCGATAAATCAGCGATCACTAACTCAACGGGTCATGGCGCAGGCCCAGATGATGATGACGATGAAGGCTGGGCAGAAATGATGAAGAAACGTGAGAAAAAGCGCAACAATTGGAAGATGAAGAAAGAGACGTCGAGTTTTGGAGACCTGTTAAATGCGGTACATTGACAGAATCAGTAGATACATTCTTGCCGGTCATGTCGCGAGTATATTTTTGTCGCACACCCTTGCGCTTCACTAATCATCCCACCTTCTAACTAATGTATTATTCATGAAGGTGTTATACGTCCCAAGAATTTTCCTTTTTCTTTCTTTCTTTCTTTTCTTTCCTTTTTGCCGCCCCCCTTGTACTGGGAGAAACGCAGGATGTTATAGGTGGTTGGCGTTTGGCGGATCACTTTCTTTCTTCCCATACTTTCTCAAGTCTGTTCTCTATCTTTCAGCGCCTGTACCTCCAACTATTTAGTAGGTACTCTATAAGACATACTATACAGATAACGTCTTAATGACACTACGATTAACCAACCCGAGCTTATTGTCATGAATCTCCTGCCCCCCCCCCAACCCAAGAAAAACGTCGCATAGCTCATATTTATTATACCTCGCCTAACGATTGAATGGGCCAGCCTGCCATAGTCCTTACTCTGTCATATACGCTGAGTCGAATAGTGTTACCATTACTGGATGCACTTAAGATCTTCTAGGAGCAACGTGTGATGTTTGCTTTGGGGAAAGCCAAGAAATACCGATGACAGTCTAAGCAGACCCAGAACGAGGCTATCATTCCTAAGTCATCGGCAATCACGCCCGGTGCGATGATGGGGATGTGACTCGGTGGACATTGTAAACAATATATATATATATGTGTATATTTATCACGTGCAAACGCTGAGGCTGATCGAGCTAGACAGTGACGACCTGCAGACGAGCCCTGGACGGCCAAACTATCAGGGTAGCGCCTCGACAACCGCAGTAGCAGCAATGGTTTCATTTTCAGATACAATATCGGCCTGACCCCAAATCTTTATCTGGGACGAGGTTGGAGCGTGCACTTGTTTTACTCCAGAGTACGGAGTACTTTCGGAGCCAAGTCATTGGACTGTGCCTTGGATCTCTCAACTACAGCTGTAGATACTACTAGTACGTAGTGGCTTAATATTTGTGCCCCAGTTGAGGAAGCCCACACCGGTGGGATTTGGAAGAGTGTCGCCTTAAGAATATTTTTGCACCAATGGCTTCTTGTGGGGTTAGCATCATATCCTGCATCAGAACTCCAATTCTGGAGTAGACAATATAGATATCACAAGTGAAGACACTAGAAAACCAACCATAGAAGCAGATACTAAGGGGAGCTGTCCATTTTCAGATGACTTGTGTGCAAGACTAGATTATTAGAGCAGAAGCAGTCCGGAGAATACTAGTAGGCGCTGTGGGCGGCAAATGCAAACCACCCAACAAGGATAGTGTAGAATCACGTGCGTGTGATCACGGGATCTCCAGGTGAAAGGATTGAGATAAGACAATGCCGTATCACTGAGCAAACATAGGGCTGCAAGAGCATCATTATTATCTGCTCTCCTCCAATTTCTGGTGTTGTCAAGCTCCATCCTTAATATAATACTATTGGCTTATCCAGAGCACTTTGAGTACCTATCTCTATTTCCCTACGGAGACATTATCAGCTTGCTCATTTTCTTTCTATAATTTGTTACTGGTATATTTATCTCAGCCTGGAAAAAGACGACCAGACCCCAGAAAAGCAACGATCCAAGCATAAAATACCGAGAAATACAGAATCCATCAGGTCCTGTGAACCGCCGACCCTGTACTAATATCAACTATACTGGGTTAAACAACGTCTAATCTGGGTTGTCCAATCTTTTGGTTCAAGATGAATGCCCCTGACCGGTAAGGAAAGCAGTGCTTTGACTATTCTTTTTATTCTTAGTTCTATTATTGCTGTTACTATTATCATCATTCTTCTTGCTGCTTGCAAAACCCATATAAAGTATGATTTATCGACTGTTTTCCATGGAATCTTTATTTCTCAATATAGATAAGGCAACAATGAGTTCCTGGTCGCTGAAAAAGGAAGGAGAGGGTTCAATCCACCAGTTGTCATTGGCCGTTCCATGAGGGCTTGAATCATTCGTGGTAGTAGATCTAGGGCATCTGCTTCATTAACGCATGTGTTTGATCTACTTGTGTTCATTGCTATTCGTCTCTCATTCACCTCTTTCCGGGGGGCTTTCTGCCTGTTCCCTTCTCACCCCCATTCTACCCCTCTATTCTCCCCGAGACCATGAGTTCCAGCAAAGAATATATTCTCTCCAAGGAGATGGCCTACGCACGTTGGATAAATGCGAACGGCAGTTCTCCACGTAACGGCTGCCAATCTACTGTCAAAGTTTCACATGACCAGCAACCCAGGTCTGCTATACCTATCACGCCGTTATTCCCAGCTTACAGATGATGTCGCGTCTATTTTGAGAATCCTTACTGGGAGAATTGGCTAATCATGGGTTGAATATAGTTATGAATCATTCGTCCTTGCGAATGGCGAGAACAAGGTTGAGATGGAGATTGATACACGTACGCATCCCCGTTACAGGTCTAATATGCTAGCAGACACTCAAGTTCGGTTTTAGGTATCCCATCCTCTGCCATCTTCACTTTCAATAAGGAAGATCATACTCTTGGAAACCTAATTCGCTCCCGCCTTCTCCAAAGCTCCCACGTGCTCTTTGCTGCGTACAAGGTAGAACTTCCGTAATCTGCTAGTTGCATTGACCTCTATCCCCCCTTGTCTCTCTGTCATAGAAAATCGACGAATATGACTGACATGCAAACTTTAGGTTCCTCATCCGCTTGTGCCAAAGTTCGAACTCCGTGTACAGACCGACGGTGAGATTACCCCCAAGGAAGCCGTCATTTCTGCGTGCCACGAACTCGTTCGAGACCTGGGAATCTTGTCACGCGAATTCACTAAGGAATATGAACTCCGCAAGATGGTGGGAGCCACTCAGCAGCAACAGGATAGTGTACAAGATGGAGCCTAGGTGATTGCCGAAACTAAAGCGAGCTGGTTGAAACCTTTGCTTCGAATTTACGCAGCTGGTTATGCGTGTGCTCGGTTATGTCTATTCTCTTTTGCTGTCTTCTTTTTAATTTTATTTCACTTCCTGTGTGTTTGTTTCTTGGCACCTATAATCAACGAAGCTAGCTCTTGGCATATTCCTGGGGATTTGTATATTATCTACGATAGTGATATGGTATGCGAGTTGTGGTTTTCGCCAGCGATAATTGATCCAGCATACCGCGAGGACTGTTGTGTTTGCTCGATACTCTATTGCATGATCGGCAGAGTAAAATGATTAGTTATCTTAATATTAAGTACTAGTAGACGCCTGTACCTGTTTTGTTCCTGATATGTTGGTTTAGTTTAGGTAACTGCGGAGTTGGTCCAACCTAGTAATCGCGGCCCACTATCAAATTAGGATTAGCGCAGGCGCTCCGCGTCCCTGACTGCAGCCGTCGTCACCTGGCAGCTCCTGACCTTCCATCGCTACCTGTCTGGCGGCTTCTATTGTTTCGTTTGTTCGGTCTCTCTATCCTTTTATTATCAATCTGTGGCCTACCACTTTTTCTTTCTTATGTGATTGTTTGATTGCTTATTCAATGCAAGAGCCGTGTTAGGAATGTACTCTTCGTCGAATTCCTTCATGGGCGGCGCCAACAGCGCTCGCCCGGGACAACCACCTTTCATGCAGCAGCCTTCATATTCTCAAACCCCCAACGGGCAGCAAACACCCCAGCAGCAACAACAGCATCAAGGTCTTGCACCCCAACCTACCGGATATGGTTCCCAATTGTCTGGATTCGGAGGCTCTCATCTGCAGCCTCAACCCACAGGGTTCTCGCCAGGGCTGTTGCAACCACAATTCACAAGTTTTCCACAACCGCAGCAGCAACCTGGCTTCCAGACCTCCGCTCAGCCGCCCCAGTTCACGGGATACCCCATGCAAAGTCAAGCCCCGCAGCTCCAAGTCCCTTCGAGTACTGGCTTACCGGTCCGGCTGGCCCCTCAGACATCATCCGCGATAGCGGACTCCTTCAGGGATAACGCTGGTGCTGCTCCGCCCCCGCCCCCCAAAACTCCAGGGAGCAAAATTCCCAGCATCCGACTCTCGTTTATAACAGCACAAGACCAGGCTAAATTCGAACAGCTGTTTAAATCAGCAGTCGGAGAGAGTCAGACGATGAGTGGAGAAAAGGCCAAAGACCTACTTCTGCGGTCAAGGCTTCCAGGAAGTGATCTGTCGAAGATATGGGTCTTGTCAGACACCACAAAGTCGGGCCAGCTGTTTTTTCCGGAGTTTGCTTTGGCTATGTATCTGTGCAACATACGGATTACAGGCAGAGAGCTGCCAGATGCGCTCCCCGAGAAGATAAAGAATGAAGTTTCTAGTATGGTAGATATCATTTCCTTTCAGGTCCCTGACACGCAGCCAGAGACGGCTATCCCCACGAATGTTCCAAACTTCGATGCGCCGTTACTGGAGAACAAATCTGCTCCTCCAGCTCCTCAGCAACCGCAACCTCAACAGCCGACCAATTCTCAGCTTCTCACGCAGCTCGCAGCGCAGCCAACGGGATTTCACACTCAGCCGACTGGCATTCAATCTACTCAGGCTTCTTTTGCTGGCCAAAGCTCAATTCTACTTCCGCAAGCCACGGCCTTCCCCGGGCAGTCCCAGCAACAGTTTCTACAAGCTCAACCAACAGGACTGATGTCTAATCCCCAGCCTACAGGCTATAGTGGACCCCGTCCCCCGGTGCCGCCGATACCCACGAGCCTCGGGCCCAACCTCAGTCCCGCACAAACCGGTGGGGTTTCTGGTTTGATCGCCCAGCCTACTGGAGCTCCCGGCCAGTGGGGCTTTGTCAATGCTCCGTCATCTGGATTGCCCAATATAGAAGCCCTTAAACAGCAACTAATGCCCCAACCGGGCCGTGAGGGTGGATATTCAGCCGCTGGTCTTTCCGGAAATGCTCACATTCCGTGGGCGATCACCAAAGAGGAGAAAAAGATCTATGATGATCTCTTTCGGGCATGGGATGGATTTCATAAGGGCTTCATTGGCGGTGATACTGCTATCGAAATCATGGGGCAAAGTGGGCTGGATCGTAAAGATCTCGAGCGTATCTGGACACTGGCGGATCCCCACAACAGAGGCCGGCTCAACATGGATGAATTCGCTGTGGCGATGCATCTAATATACAGGAAGCTGAATGGATATCCGGTTCCGAATCGCCTCCCACCGGAGCTAGTGCCACCATCAACAAGGAATCTCAATGACTCGATAGGCACAATCAAATCGATGCTCTCTCAAGATGCGGAAAGTCGAAAAGCGTCCGGTGCCTTTCTACAACCGCAAAAAACGGGTGTAAGTTATCTCAAAGATCACTCATTCCGTGGTGGTAGTGGAGTGTCTCCCGGGTTGGGCCGCAAAGACGCCACTTTGTTTAAGAATAATGACGAAGCTGCTGCTGGGTATCGTTCTAGCGCCCGTCGCCGTGTTGGAAACAATGGTAGGACGCCGTCACCTGCTGCTTCGCAAGCATCTGAAGAGGAGTTGTCCGTTGGGCAGCTGAGGAAGAAGATACGCGAGACACAAATCATGTTGGAAGCAGTCGACTTTCAGGACGAGAATCGCGCCGAAGAAGAAGAGGCTCTGGACCGTAGAGATCGTCGGGAAGCAGAGAGCCTTATGGATCGAATCCGGCGTGTTCAGGATGACATTGACACACACCCGGATGCGGCCTTCCGCAACCTTGACAACGGTGCCGAGCGAAGGTCCCTACGCCGTCAGCTGCAATCTTATGAGGACCAAGTTCCTCAAGTAGCTTCAGATGTTCGACGGGTTGAGCGTGATATTGCTGAGGCTAAACTCGAGCTTTTCCGCCTGAAGGACGCAAAGGATCACCCTAATAGTGCGTCGAATGTCGTGGGAACTGGTCCAGGAGGTGCTGTGACAGAGGCGGATCGTATCAAGGCTCGTGCTCGCGCTAGAATGCAAGCTCGTGCAGCCGAGCTTGCCGGTAGGCCGATCCCGTCCTCTCAAAATGATGATGGTGCCGCAACTCGACGAGTTGAAGTCGAAAGCGCCAAAATTAAGGCAGATAGAGAAAAGAATGATGCCATGACTCGTGATGTGGAGGACAGTGTAAAAGACTTTGCTCGAAGTCTCGAGGATACTCTGAAGGATGCGAGTGAAAATTCCACGCGCGAGCATGAAAGGCGGCGGTGGGAAGATGCTTTGGGGGTAGAGGATGTGATTCGAGACTTTATTTACGACCTAAAGCGTAACAGCCGAACCGCATACATTCGGAAAGAGGAGTAAGTTGCTTCCAAAATACTCCAGTTTCATTGTTCAACAAGACATCGAATACCCTCTTATGGTACTAACAACGGTCTAGGGTATCGCGATCCATGCGTGAGGAGCGCGAGCGTCCACGATACGATGAAGCGCCCGCTACCCGGCCTTCTCCCCCCCCGTCCACTGGCTCCACGGGCTCATTGCCTGGTTCTACCCACGAGGATCGTGTTACCGCTGCAAGGGAACGTGCGCAGAAGCGCATTGCTGAACGAATGGCAGCTGCTGGTCTCAAGCCTCACAATAACACTGCAGAAACCCTCCTTCAGCGTCAGGAACGCGAAAAAAAGGAGCGCGAGGAACGGTTGAAGCAAGCGGAGGAAGAAGATACTAGACGCGAGCAAGAAAGACAGCGTCGACTGGCCGAAGAGCAGGGTGGTTCAATGGCGCAACCTGTTAAACCGACGTCCAAGAAACCCCCGCCGGCACCACCTTCGAGACGTGGCCGTACTGACAGCGCGGGACAGGCGGAGGCTAAAAAGGCTGCAGAAGAATTGGCAAGAGTAGAACAGGCTGCCCGGGCACAAACAATCCGCGAAGAAGAAGAGGCACAAGGGGAGAGGAGACGCCTTGAGTATGTGACTATAGTTAAGTTTTTGTCTTGAATTTTTTCAATCGCTGACAAAGGATTCTAGAGATGATGCTAGGAAACGTGAAGAGGAGTTCGAGAGAGAGAGGGAGGCACAAGAAGCCCGCCTCCAAGCACTCCAAGAACAGGTGCAGCAAGGCAAAATTAAAAAACAGGAAGCGAAGCGGCGGAAAGAAGAAGCAGACCGATTAGCGAAAGAGCAGGAAGCCAAGCTTACTGCTCAACGTGCGGAGCTTGAAATGGCTAAAGAACGGGAAAGGCAGCTTCAATTGGAGCTGGAAGCCCTAGATGAGGAAAGCTCCTCAGATGAAGAAGGTCCAGAGAATATCACTCCCCAGCATAGCACC
Organism: Aspergillus pseudonomiae; assembly: GCF_009193645.1. Lineage (NCBI taxonomy): Eukaryota > Fungi > Ascomycota > Eurotiomycetes > Eurotiales > Aspergillaceae > Aspergillus > Aspergillus pseudonomiae. The sequence goes on from NW_022476119.1 coordinate 80,404, forward strand.
CCTGCGCAGAGTCAAATTCTTCCTGGAGTTGACATTGCAGTGCCTGTTGCCCCCTCGGCTCCAGTCCCTCCCGTTCCTGGACCAGAGTCGGACGGACCGGCCAGTGCTACGAGTTCTCCAACCAGCGAACGCACCGGATTAGCCCACCTCCCTCTAGAGACTGAATCGAAGAACCCTTATTTCAAGAAGATCAGTCTGCCCACCGAGAGCCAAGTTGCCACATCACAACCCGCTCTTGGTGTCCCTGTAACTTCCCCCAAGGCCGACGTTCAGTCAACTAACCCTTTCCACCGGCTTGCACAGCAGCAAGAGAACGCGAAGCCTGCATTCACAACAGCGGGTCCGATAGAACGTGTGTCCCGTGCACGCCCTGAGACGGATGACGATTGGTCTGCAGCAGGATCAGACTTCGACTCATCATCTGATGATGATGACGATGGGCGGCCTGGCGGTGGAAGTGCGAAGCAGCTCGCAAGCATCCTGTTCGGTACTATGGCTCCACCGCGGCCTTTGAGTGCTATGGACGACAAATCTCCTTCGAAACCATCTACTCCTACGCCAGGTACTCCAGTAGCCGCTCCTGCAGCACCCGAGACAGATGGAACTTTGTCTATTCCCTCTGCTGCTCCCCCACCACCACCACCACCACCACCACCCCCACCAATGGTAGCACCGGTTCCCTCGACAGCGCTCAGCTCCGGTTCTCCAGATGCTGCCCCCCCACCACCGCCCCCGCCTGTACCTCACATGGCGCCCCTGGCCCCTCCTCCACCCGCTCCTCCAGCTGCACCGGCAGGAACATCTGACCGAAGCGCCCTACTAGCCTCGATTCAAGCTGGTAAAGGACTCAGGAAAGTTCAGACAAATGACCGAAGTCTTAGCTCTGTTGCAGGGCGAGTTCTCGATTAGCAAGGGGTTGTCAGTGGATTCAGTTTGCCAGAGTTTAACTGGGTAGAAAGCTATAGTCACCATGTCTAGTCGCTTCGTTTGTTTTAATCCATTACTGATAAATCAATATACTGTGTTTTACCTTAGTAAAATCATAGATAAGGGGCATGCGACAGCCTTGGTTCGAGTTTTATTTTTCTTAGAAAGGAATTTGATGGATAGCATGTTAAATCAGATAATGTGTTCAGAGCCAGTCACTATACATAATAGGAACTATTAAGGAACTGTTAAAGAACTATAACAGTACAAAAATTCCTCCCTGCTGACGGTGATGCACCAGCAGAAACCTCCATGACACGAGGGCTTAAGCTAAAACTTCTGCAATGACATTTGTCAGGGTACTGATGCACCATAGAATCACTAAACCCCAGCCGATTTTTCGGTCCATTTTCCATTTGTTCAACGGGACTACTACCAGTAGCCCTACTAGTGTAGATAGCAATGTGGCGCCACTGATGATGAGTACCTTGGATATAGTGATCTCATACGGAACTCCGTCCGTGGCTACCGTTTCTGCTTTTGCATGAAGAGTCATGTATAGGCCACCTAGGCCAATTCCTAGAAGAATATTCAACATAGGTCCGCCAAAGCAGGCACTCAACGCCATAACTGGGTAGCCTAGGCGAGCAACGGTGATATCAGCAACAAGATCGCCCAACGAGTTTCCAACAGCAAAAACGGTCAGTCCAAGGAGTGAGTCACTGATGTTCAAGATCACTCCTAGGGTCTTGAGGAGACTGACGACCTCGGTAGCTATAGTCGCAATCCAGCATATAGCAACAATGAAACCCAGAAAAGCTAGCAAAGGACGCCATGCAGTTGGAAATTGCCAAGAATTACCATGTCGTGAACTTGTGATAAGGCCAGTGATGCATACCAGCGAAAAGAGTAGTGATAAGAGGAACGGTAGTAAGAGATTGCGGATGTCTAGGCCAGAATCAAGGGCCGTCCAGGCAATCAAGGCAACAAAAAAAGGGCCGGTGAATATTTGTATCCAAACTAGCCACTGACAGCATTCCTTTGGAGGCAATGCCGAAGGATCTGGCTGTGATTGAATGGCGGGCAACTCTGAGTCCCAACGTTGCCGCCCCTGCCTTGATTGACTTTTGCCTGTATGGCCTGCAGCTTGCTCGGCAGTGGATCCATGATCAACAGGTTGAACAAGAGGGCTATCCTCCGGTAACCTCACTGCAGGTACTCCCGAGTCTCCTCCATCTGCTGAAGTCACTAGGACTGTTACAGGGTCTGCGCTGGTTTCGGGTTGTGCCGGCTCAATAACAGGGACAGTAATCGTCAGTAGCAGCACACTAGGAGCTGCAATCACCCCTAGTATCCTTTCCCAGAAACTCTTCGTCTTCCACCCGACCAGAGTAGGGAAGAGTGTTCGAATGATAGATGGTAAAAGAACGGAAGTGAAAGGAAACAACCACAGCATCTGGGATGAAGTTCGAGGGCACCCAGTGTCATAAATGCTGTCATGCACCTGCAGCTCCTCCGTGGGGCTAGAAACAGGTGGTAGGCGTATACTAGGTGCCCTGGAGTGCGCCGGATTAGATGTATCAAGGAAGGGGGGAAATGGACTGCAAGGGCTTTCCACTGGAACATCAACGGACTCAGAGGCGAATGGTGTCCCTCGTGGGGAAATCTCAAGAGGAGATCTTGGTTCGGGTGTTTCAGCCTGGTAGTTTGGAGGGTGGAAAGTACCAGGGGGTGCAAGTAATTGTGGAGTCCGCGGACGCGCACTTCCCTCTGGACTGGGACTTCGCCATGCTTGTCCGGACGATGATGGCGATAGTTCTGACTCGGCAGTCTTATCCGTTTGACGGGTCTGGGTCTGAACAAATGTAGATGGATCATCGACCGAGGGTCGGGTGATAGCAACGTGCGGTCGCTTTGCACCAGAATCGAACACGCTAGTGTCTAACTTCAGACCTGTGGCATCATCGGCGGACACAGCTCGAGTTCGAGTTGAACTCGTTCCGCTGTTAGGCGACAGATGGCTTGCTGCAGAAGGCCTACTGACCCATGGGTGTGAAGCAACAGAGATATTATCGCGTTCTGGTAATGCCACATGAGCCCTATCGTAACCATCGGTGTACCGCTGGAGGGTAATCGGGACGTTCTGATGGGTACTTCGCGACCGCTGAAGAGAAGAAACAACGGATTGAAACTCCAGCGCACCGACCAGACTGGGTCTGATTGGGTTTAAAGTATTACGCCTGTGTTCAGAGGGACGATACACGTGCATATTTTCCCGTATTTCTGCTAGATACCGGTTGCGGGTTTCGTCATCATCTCCATCTTTCCAAGGGGCCTCTCCGCCTCTCTCTAAGGCGTCAAAATCTTGCACTGAAACACCATGAAGAAGACTTGTGGATTCAGAGATGACCCCAGGATCATCGTCTTCGGCTTCCTCGATCTCCAGTTCTTGGTTTTCAGGGATATGGAAGTGTGATCGCGCAGCTATATCCCTCTCATAGACACGACGGCGACGCACAAAGTACCAGTGCCAGGTTACGACTAGGACGACATAAAAGCAATATAGAGTGACCATTGCGGCAGATTCCCACGCATGGAGGTGGCCATCTGCTAACAATAACATGCTGAAGCTCACAGCCACGATGAAATACCCGACATCACGAACAAAGCTTCTTCGAGCAACTTTGAACGGGCGGACCAGCGCCATAGACCCTGCAACGACCGACGTGATAAAGCTCGCAGCTCCAAGCAGCTCCCCAATGGCCAAGCTACCGCTGTTAGATTTCATGGCGGCGAAGGTAGAAAAGACATCCGGACTTCCGTTTCCAAACGCAAGAAACGTGACCCCGGCCAAGCTTTCGCTCAAACCAAGTGCACCGGCTAAAGTGCTCAAGTCAATACATAGGAAATCACTGGCGGCAATCCCGATCGTGCTAAACAGCAGTGAAAGCCATAGGATAAGGATGGTGAATGCGACTGGCTTGGCACCTGCGAGAGAGCAATAGTAGAATTGGAGATACGAAAACAGGCCATCTTCATGGTCAGGGCAATTCGTGCGAACATAAGAGCACTTGTCGTGTGCTTTACGAACCATGCGGCACTGGAACAGAAAATGAACATCTTAGCAAGTCATCCTCATGAATTCTTATGGATAATGAAAGCAACTATTTGTGATACCTCTAGATCAGCGCCTCTCTTGAAGATACCCTGCCTGTCGGAACCCCCTCCTGGAAGAAAACGTTTGACAGGAAACGTAATGCCTTCATCTTCATATGATCCAAGAGTCCAGCTAAGAACTGCCAAGGTCGTGATCACCATGAGAGTCCAGTAGAAAGGTCGAACAGAATAACGCCGACCTGATGGGCGGCTCAAGACTGGATAGAGTATTTCAGACATAGTGTAAGACACGACAGCATCATGGGCAGGGACGTGAAAAGTTGCAGCTTGGCAGAAAGACAAGGTAGTGGTTTAAAACGTCGAAATCTCGGCGATGGCTAACATGACCGCAAGGGGGACGGACGTGCATATGGTTATGTAGCTATCAGTGATTGAATTAGTGTAGATTGAAGAGGGGACTCCACGCGGCAAGTCACCAGCCACTCATTGATGTCAGCCTTGAGCTTAGGCGGAGACAGTGGCTCGCAGGTGGCCGCTTCTTGAAGTTTGGTTGAGGCTAGGCGCCTTATCAAGCCTACCTACGTAATACTACAAGGAGTTGACAGTAGTCGGGTGAGTGTGAAAAAGGAACGACAAAGGCACCACAATAAAGCGAGAGCATAATTATATTGAAAGAAAGCCAAGTACAACAAGATTGAAAAGAAAAGAAAAGCACCACTCGAACTGTTATCGCTATCACGTGCATTTCAAGGCAGTGATGACATATCATGTGACCTGACCATCCGCCTAAAGAAGCTAGACAAGGACCTGCACTCATGGTTGCTCTGGTATGGTGTATGTTTTTGTTGACTCTTGTTTGGTCTCTGTCGGCCAAAGAGGGAAACTCCGCTGTATTTAGCAACATCGCGACAGCATTCGGTACGCCACAGCTAATCGTCTGCAGAGAATGAGTATCTTAATCTGTGGCTGCTGTATTGTCACTTAATTTTCTTTTCCTACTTTCACTCTTCTTACCTCCATCTTCTGTGATCCATTGGATATTATCCTGTACTCCTGAGAGGTCTCACAATGCCCCGCGTAGCGAATCCTAAGCACCGCCGCTCTGGTGGTGGTGGTGCTTCTACCCCCCATAAGAACTCACCTATTAAGTGCGTTTGGAAAGCCTGATCTGTCTATACTACTTTACGAACAATGGAAGCTGATAAACTAAGAATCCCGCTCAACGATGACATGGGCGAAAAGGCGGCTCGTATGGAAGCCCGGCAGGCTCGTCATGACCGCCAGATGGACCAGATCAAAGCCGCTGTCAAGACGCCTATGCCTCCTCGAAGATACACTGGCCATGAGCGTGGATCCAGCATGAGCCCGGTCACACCGCGTGGATCGGGACACAGAGGCCGCGAGAGCGATGTCGACGGTCGGAGAGCGGTAACCCCGATGAAGCGTGTACCTATCTTAGCCAACTTTGAGGAATGGATGAAGATGGCGACTGACAACAAGATCAACGCAAATAATTCATGGAATTTTGCCCTTATTGACTACTTCCATGACATGTCCTTGCTAAAGGAGGGCGACGGTGTGAACTTTCAAAAAGCTAGCTGTACGCTCGATGGGTGCGTCAAAATTTATACGAGCAGAGTCGACAGTGTTGCGACGGAGACCGGCAAACTTCTGAGTGGCTTGGCCGATAGTCGCGATAGAAAGCCCCATGAGACAGATGTAGATGATGGTGCCGAGGATGAGGACGAAGGAGAGGAAGGGATGGGAAGAAAGTCCCGGCGGAAGGTATAACAGTTCATGCGATCCAGTCAAGTGGTACAAAATAACTAACATATCCCTTGAAGGCGCAACGATCTCATGAGGCTACACTTGCACCCTCATTTGCTTCACTCCAACTGAAGAAGTTCGAGCTTGAATTTTCTGTCGACCCACTATTCAAAAAGGCCTCAGCGGATTTTGACGAAGGCGGCGCGAAAGGCCTACTATTGAATCATTTGGCAATTGATGGGCAAGGGCGAATAGTTTTCGACAGCAGTGATGACGCCACAGAAGAGAGCTTGAAAGATGTAGATGATATGCGCCAAGGGTCAGAGGATCCTCAACGCCCAGGATCTTCGTCGCCACCTCCAAGGCAATCGTCAGACGATATATTCGAAGATAACGTGGAGGTTGACATAACGTCCTTGGCGAACCAGTTTTTCCCAGATTTGGAACATCTTGAAATGCAGGATATCTGCCCATCGCTGAAAAACTTTGATCTTGGCGACCCGAGCGGGTCGTTGGATATACCATTTCTCAAGGCCCCCGAGGACTGGCGTAATGATAAAGGTCATGAGGAAGGACACAATCCGAATGACGCATCTGGAATCATGCTCGATGACGATAATGCTGTTGGCTTTGATGATGACGATGCAACGTTGGCGGGCTTTGATCTTGGTGGAGACACCGGATTCGGTGATGGTGGTGAAGCATGGGCTCGTGAAGCTGCTTTGGAGCCCATGCTTAAAGTTCACCGTGTCGATCGGGACAACGATGAGATTCAGGATGGTGAAGAGATAGACAATGACGATGCATATGCCATTTCTCTTACTCATCAGCCTAACAAGCAGGACCATGAAAATATCCTCAGCTACTTCGATAATGCCCTACAAAAGAACTGGGCAGGCCCCGAACACTGGAAAATTCGCAGGATCAAAGAGCATGCTGCGGCGAATACTGCTACCGCTGCCCCAAAGCAACGGAAGGAAAAAGAGCCCTTTGAAATTGACTTTTCTGCGCCTTTCGAATCGTCCGTTGCTGAGTTGTTGTATACCCCAGCAAGCTCCAACTCCACCATATCCTTGCCCAAAACACAATGGAAGACAAAGGGCCGTAATCTTCTTCCAGATGATAAACACTTCAATTCGCGACAGTTGCTTCGCCTCTTTCTCAAACCCAAAGCCAGGATGGGCTCGAGAAGACTGGTGGGTACTCGGCAATTCAACCAACGCAGGGAAGACCGGACAGCAGGAAATGGAGAAATGGATGAAGCATTCTGGGCAAACCATAAGCCAGAGAATAATGCAGCTTCTGATGGAGAAGGTGCCCCCGGCGCATATGATGCAAATTTTTTCGCAGATGATGATGGTCTTGCGTTCCCCAACGGCCTTGGCTTGGGTGATGACGACGACGATAACCTACCCTTTGCTGATGCTAGAGAGATGCTCTCTCCACCATCCGATGGACAGCCAGGAAACCCAGTAGGGGACGCTGGGGGTGCTTCGGGGCTTACAGCGCTCCTGAACATGGTGGGCGCCACACCTGGTTCGGCGTTACAGAGCGGAGCTGGAGGATTCGGGTCACAACTAGTAACACAAGGTGGTCGGAGAGCACGCCCCGATTACGTTGCATATGCACGGGTGGCCAAGAAGGTTGATGTTCGACGACTTAAAGTGGAGATGTGGAAGGGTATGGGTGAACGCTTAATCGCATCAACAAGTTTCGATTCCTCCCAGGAAAGCCATCGAGAACAACCCACTGAGAATGAGATCGATGATCCTCCGACACCCACACCTGTGAACGAGATGCAGCAGGAAAATGGTCAACTCCGGTTTACGCAGATCATGAATTCACTCAAATCTGTCTACCCTCCAGAAACGTTACGTGACATCAGTACCTCGTTCGGGTTCATTTGTCTGCTTCATTTAGCCAATGAACAGGGTCTCATGCTGCAGAATGATGATGGTTCTAGTAGTCTTGGTGAAGGCAGGCTGGAAGACATCTTTGTCATAAAGGATGCCAATGCGGTTCTTGAAGAGGGGGCTATATGATGAGACTGACGTCTGTTTATATTAAATTTACACACAGTTTCCTGTTACAGATTTATAGGATGTTCATGAGGCACGAGGTATGGCTCAGGGTCAATGCTCGAGTTTATGTTACAAAGGAGTTGGGGCTCGTACTTTATACAGGGTGGTATTTGTGGTTTTTGCTCTATTTGAATAGTCTGATATTGATTTGTTTACACTGGTTAATCACAATCATGGAGGGAGCACATTCGCCGTTTGGTTCTTTTCCTTCCTATACTTCTCTGACTTTCTTGTATCTACTTTAGTTTGGTGAATGTCCTACTATACTACTTTTGTTGGGCCTATGCTTCTGTGCAACCTTCGGGATATACGGACAAAGCAGGAGTCTCCTAATATCCTAGTACACTCGTTTAACAGGTATCACAATATTGTTCCTTTGATTCATATCAATGTGGAGGATAGACGCAGACGCATATAGTACGCTAGCTATATAGTGGCAGATGAACACGTACTATTTCGTTGAATGAGAGAATATACGAAAGCAGTCGGAACTTTCGAAGAAAGAAAGAGAAAGAAAAAACCAATACCACGCAGCCATCTGAAACAAGGGAGCGGGGGATAAGATTATCATCGAGAATAAATACAATGCGTCAGTCTCCGCATTTCAAGGCTTCGTGCGCAGGCGCATATACACATTTCAACCATTGATTAGTGCTATTTAAATGTGGAAATCATTTATGGGAGGCATGAGGGAACGTGGGCGACATTGGACTTGAATATGCCATTGGAATAGGCACAGCATCGTAGGTCCGTTCGCCAGGCGCAGCAGTCATGTGTTGGTTGACATTTGATGCCGGCCCAAGAGTCGTGGGAACGGAACTAGGGCCAAAGAACTCCCTCTGTTCTGTCTTAGGAGTCGCTTGTTGTACACGGATTGGAGGTGCTTGCAACTGGAAGGTCGGCTGGGGTTTTGTTGGAGAACGGGGGGTGGCAAACTGGGTAGAGCATGATTCGCCGTTCTCGGCCATTGAATAGGGATCTTGTGGAACAGCTGTAGATATTATAGGCGTCTTTTGGGCGAGCGGAAATCCAGGTGTATTGGGCGCTGACTGAAGGCGGAGCTGGGCAAGGTACAGATCAGATCTAGCCTTGTCACGACGGTCCATTGACTTCATAAGGCGCCTCTTGGTCCAGAACCGATAGAACACAACCGCATAGATAAGGATGACTAGAACCTCGAGGACAACTTCAATAATAGCGCACACCAAGCCCCAGTCCTATAACATCAGTAATGGCACTAGAGAAATACTAAAAGCCAGCAACTGGCAAGACTCACCTGCAACCGACAAAGGAGGGCATAGTCAATATCGTTGTGAAATAATGTTTCCCTTGTGTTCTTCTTACAGGACCAACCCCAAAGGTCCTGGCTGTTTCCATTGGCTTTTTCATTCTGGTAAAGCGCCGCTGCGACAATCCACATGACAAGGCTGAACATGAAGAAGCACACTGCAATTGTTTGATAGTAAACAGTGAGCTTTTCGGCACGCTTGTGGCCGCCCTTCCAATAGCCCCAAAATACGATAAGGCAAGCAAACAACGAGACGCATGCCACGGAAAGGAGCAAATATTGAGTCCACGGATTGGTGCCATTGGCCCAGGCAGGGAACCCCCCCCTAGAAGGCAGTGATTTAGTGGAATGGAAGACGAACAGAGTCAATGCTAAGATTGTGACCACTATCAGACTGCAGCCAAAATTCACGAAACGCAAGAACATCTTAGCCACCCGGACGCGGAGTTTGATTCGCTAGAATCGAATTAGTATGAGCACTTAGGTAGAAGACTGTTTCACCTCCACTCCACTCACCAGATCTCTAGCATTCTCCTTCTCTGCAGACTTCTCTTCCTTCTCCACATAAAACTCTTCACGAAAAGTTGGGCTGAGTGGATTTAGTGTGCGCCCAGGTGTTCCGGGGACCTTTAGAGCACTTTTGAGCGGTGAAGCTGGCAGCTGGTGATGGGATGCATGCTGCACTGGATCATTGGCAGCAACATATCCAAAGCCAACGTCGGACACATCAGGGGGTGTCCGGGACTGACCGGGAGGGTCTGCGAATGGTGACCGCCTGGTGTCAGCAGGGCCAGTGGGGGATTGCACCGTCGTTGCTTCCACAAAGCGAGCCGTCCGAGGGCTTTTTATTGACGTGGCCGTAGTGTCCGAAGAGCTTCGCTCCTCTACAATTGGTTGTTGTGTAGGTGCCATTGAATGAGAGCCGCGCCCGCGAATTATATATTTGTCTGAGTCACTCCGTAATTCAAAGGTTGGTTTGTCTGGCTGTCATTCGACACAAGCGTCGATAAACAGTATGTAGAACGAAGCTTGCTAGTAAGCTAACTGATACAAGCTCAGGTGTGCAGAGAGCCAGCTCTCGCAGCCCCTTCTCTTCCAGTATTTTGCAGTAGTAAGCAGCGAAAGAAGGACGCTCAGAAGGACAGCTCCAAGTACTCTGGGGGAGACAAGAGAGTTAGTGTTGAATACTCAGTTATAGTAAAGGACGAAAGAGCTTTATGGTCGGTGTTCATAATACAGGGGAGGGAAACACTATTAGGAGGCTGTACCCTACTGAAAAAATTGAGCAAATGATTCGACTGTGTCTCACAGTATCGATCTTGAGGGGCTTGGTCAGTTGTATATTGTGTGATTCGAATGGTACGACAATAGCTTACCGATTTAATATCCTGAGGAGTTTTACCAATCGACTTTCCTGCCGACGATTTGCTTGAGCAAAGCATGCGAAGCCAGCGCTACTTGGGCCAAACAAGATCCAGAGGTATGAGATGTTGAGGGTAGGAAAAGAAACTGATCAAGTCAATTGCGCGAGGCATTACCCATTTGAATGCTACTGATGGGCTTTGGGCTGGCCGCTGGTCTACCAGCGGGGGGGAGGGGGGGAAAGGACCATGTTGAATGGAATCACATCTGCTGTGTGAATAGAGTACTAAGCGCCCGGAATTTGTTGAGCAAGCCATGTTGGAAAGGTGATTGGGGGAGAGTCAAAGTAGCACAGCGAGCAAGGAGGAGCGAGACAAAGCCGAGCAATACAATGAGTGGATGGCGATCTCATCACTCGAGCATAACCGCCCAGCTTATCACAGTGGGGGAGGGGGTTGAAGAGATGACTCCAGTCAACTCACAGAAGTGGATTCATGCAGGCGTGGTCACCCGTGAAGCGAATGAGCATCACCTGTTAGCGTCTTATTCTGGCGCCAATGCTGATCGTCTCTCCAGCTCAGCCAACCAGGAGTCCTACAGAACCGCTGGGATCAGGTCTGCATATGTCAATTTCTCTTCTCTCCTCCTCCTCCTCCTCCTCCTCTTCTTCTTCTTCATGGTTTTTACTTTTAATTTGTTTTTACTTTGGCTGCGGCGGAGGGGGAACACCTAAATGTTGGACTAATTTAAGCGCCTATACTGCGTAGAACAATGGCAGAGCGCTTCGCGCTCCGCAATAACAGTCTCACAATCACCACTAGTATAATTCAATGGGTATAATAGCCATAACTGATCTTCTGGATATTATATCATAATAATGATGACAATGATACCACTTGCTTGCATGGATATCTTACTTGAAATGGATTATGGAAGGTGTCTGTTGATGTTTCATATAACCCTGAAGAATTCATTGTCCCCGCCCCTGTAAAGTGCGTTAACTGAGGGTACAAATACCTGGATGGACTCATTGGAATCCAATGCTGAGAGTGATAAAAGCAAAGGGCTATCTTGTGTTGCTTCATCTGAACGCTTTCCATCCCGTAGTTACAGCCAGGATCCTCCCCTCGTTGTAGGTCTTGTACATGCTTACCATGGCCCATTATGTCTGCCGTCATGGTAGCAGAGGCAATAAGAGACATTTGCCCCATGTATGACCTTGTAAGCGAACTTCATGGGATTATCAGTTCTATATCCACTGCGGCAACAACCAGCAATGGCGCTGAGTTCTGTCCTTTCCAGTGGAATGCGGAGTTCTCTATCAATAGTGACCCAACCCAGGGAAACTCCAGGAGTAGTCTCTCTCCGCCGCACTGCAGTACTGCCCGAGGACTTAAAGCATCAGTGATGCAACAGACACGAGGCCAATGACACTGTTTTGAGCGCCAGGGCCTTGTGCTATTCACTGAGGTCATGCCACCGATATCTGACTGTTTGAAAGGCAGTGTGCTATTTGTTGAGGCAGCTTGCGCTCTCGGTCAGAATGATAACATAACTAAAAGGAGCTCAACTTTACTGGAGACTCACACTATCAAGTTAGATTATGCTTCCACCAAGGCTACGCGATCTTGAACAGGTCCAAAAGGCTAGGTAGGAGGACACAAGAATTTTTGTTATCACGGGAGAAAGTACGGTTAGGAGTGAAAACACTGGTTTTTTGCAAGGATGGAGTTCCTATCGAATGCAAGTGAGTGAATATCGATATGTTCTCTATGCCGACGTCAATCAGCTGCTTGCGACTCTACGCCGTCTCTCTTACATACTATCTGTTCCGCCTTGACAATTCAGGGGAACGAAGCATAGCCATCATAATACAATCTCATCTCGCCCTGAAGAGAGGTTGGCTACTACCGCCTAGCGAATACCGCGCTCACCTAGGAAGCCTAGACCACACCATTGACAGTTCAGTTTGAGATGAACAAGAATATCACGATTCATACAATAGATAATTATAGTGGTTCTCTTCTAGCTAGCGGTGTTTATTGCACAGGACCCACTCCGCAATATAGACTGAAAAAAAAAAAAAAAAATTAAGTAAACAGAGGTTTTGGAATTGGCAGTGCTGTCATTATACCTAGTAGTACTGATCATGTCGAGTCACAGGACCAATTAGTTTTTCCGAGAAAAGCTTGAGGTGATATATGACAATTTCAAGGATTTACAGTAGACCCAAGCTAGAGGCCAAATGATTCTCGCTTCGAGCTTTAATAGTGTTTTCGTCCACTATCAGGGTCTGGCAGTCAAGCTGCAATTAATACGTAGTTGGGTCCATCAATGAAGCTGGGGATTACCATTGTCCCTAGGTTGAGCTGGAGCTGTCGCATTTGGAGTCTCTCCACAATATAATGTAAAGGTAGAGTGTTTTAGTATGCATATATTTACGCCACATGTGATTTCGGAGTACGCCGAAGCATGGGGTACACCCCCTTAAGGCTTAAGCATGTTATCAGTAGTAGGCACATAATCTAGTAGTCTGCAGATCCTGAGTGGTGGGGGAGCTTTTAATAGAAATCAGAGCCAAAAGAAGAAGAAGAGAAAGATAGAAATTGAAGTTGGAATTGGATATAGAATGAAAGGGCCTCAAAAGATACGCACCACATGGCAGGCACACAAGTAATTAACTAGTACTAACGCAAATCGATAAGGGGCAATTTAGTTTTGATATATAGAGACGGGTACGCCCATATTGAATTGTAATTCTGAAAAGCTTCCAAATCAGATCTCCGGGTCATCGGTTACTGTTTAAAAAAGAAAGAAAGAAAGACAGAAAAAACCCCAACTGGGAAAAAAGTTCGAATCTTATGGATCAGTGTCTACAGGATGGATCCATGATGGAGCGGACCATGATTCCTACCAATCAGGGCCCCTGGTGCGAGGGATCGACCAGTGGTTCTTTACAGATTCAATGTGACCCCTCTGGCCACGGCAGCAACAGGCGCCTGAGAGGCTGCAGGGATCCATAGCGTACCGGTCCAATCAGCGGTATTTTGAGCCGTGTCGGGCAGGCGGTGGGAGTGTACAGCCACCCAAGGGTTCCCACAATATTCTAGAAAACTGACTGTGAGTGGCCAAAACCGTCAGCTTCTCCGCGTCTGTGGCCAGCCACAATGACGAGGGTTTCAGGCTTTCAGCATGACAAAACATAGCCTCACTCCCTCATTTAACTCTGAAGGGACGGAAGATTAATGAGACTTTGGACTGATTGAAAGTTCTATGGTGTCCCTTTTCTTGGAGGTAAATAGTTTAAGCAGATAAACTACGCATCCTTAATGTATGAATGTATGTATGTACATACATCGGTAGATTAGTTAGTCATTTTAGACACATATCCGGAGGTCCCATACCTTATCCTCGGGTCAGTTTCTATGGCTGTGCTCCTTCGGTCGTGGCCTGCCCTCCTTTGTGTCTACTTTATGTGGACAGAGCTTTTCAAAAATCGAAACTCAATCCGAATGAATAACCCAGCACTGTCACCAGTCCTCAAGTACTAGGGTAGTTAGTACTAGTATTGGTATGCGTTGCACCATGCGCCTCAAAGTACGCTATTAGTACTACTCCACATCTAAGCTAATACCCAAATTACGGTAATGTGACGGATGTATGGCGATTAATTACGCACCGAGCAATTCGATCTGATCGGACTTCTTCAATAGATCTGTAATCTGTATGCCATGCCGAGAGACATTCCGACAAAATAATCAATGCTGCGCCTCTTTTGGTGCCTGGCGACCCATCCCCAAGTATTGAGAGGTTACGGTATCTTACAAGGATGACGCCGGGCCATGTATAATCCCGGTATATCGCCCACTATTCCGCCAGGCAGAGCCGCCTCGAGCCTAGTCACAAGTCGTCAGGCCCAATGCTCTCTCCAGCCACTGCCTTACCTCGTGTCTGCTCTCAACTTTGATTTTGCTTCCTTCGTACTTCCACTCTTTCTCTTTTGGCTCATTTCCCCTCATCTGGTCTTTTTCTTTTGCTTTTTGGTTTTTTTTTTTTTTTTT
>NW_022476120.1:0-92833 GCF_009193645.1 Aspergillus pseudonomiae
TCTTGAAAGTCTAATTTCCCTTTTTTCTTTTTTTTTTTTTTTGTTTTTACCTTTTTGCCTCTTGAAGATCAGATACGCCGGGTAATAACCTGAGGCTGCCAATCATTGCATACTTCTTCGCTGACAGGCCACCCTGCGAGACAGCCAGAATACTCTGTACTCGTAATAATAATACCTAATAAACAGGAATAAAACTAAAAAGAAAAAGAAAAAAACTCGGACAAGTCACGCTGGCCACTGGAACCAAGACACACCGCCCCTGGAATGCGTAAAATTACCCGGCACGGTGATTGATTCGCAGCTCGGGACTGAAGCCGACGGTTTCTGATTGATCTCCGCATATCCCCTCATATGTCTGTGAGTATTTGTTAAATGCCTCGTTGCGTCGTTTGTCCACTGAGTACTAGTACATTGGTCTTGAGGATTGATACATATACGGAGTACAACATCCAATCTTCCAATTGCCCCAGGTACGTTTCCAAGTTCATACGTGGAACTGCCACATCAACCCAAGAAAAATTTGGTTCCAGTAACGTGAGCTTGATTGGTGGTTCCGAGGCAGCCTTTCAAAGGAACGAGATTCTGAGCCACACACAAACACACACACACGGTAAAGTCCGGAACGTTTGCCCAGCCATGATTCGACACCCGCACCGGCTGACCCCTGGAGCATCACCGAGACTTCCAGAAGGCGTTCAAGAAAATTCTGTGAACAGGGATTGCAATGCAGATAAGAGATGAACTCCAATGAGATCCGAGGAGACAGTCGATCGCCCTTCACAGGTCCCTCGTCTGTCATGTATACACCGATCGTATCATTGTTGGCATCGATGTCGGAATCCGATGAACCGTTAGTTAGTATTAAGTATTCAGTACTGAGTAACCTGGCGACTAGCAATGGCCTTCTTCACATGACACGTCTTGGGCCTCGCTGCTAGCCAAACCAACCCGTCTCGGGCCGATGTGAGCGGGTGGAAGCCCACAATTTCCAATGGTCGACAGATGCCTCCGTTCTCGGTGGGGGGGAAACAGAGAAGCCGGCGGGTCCAGATTTGGAGAACCAGGAATCACGCTAAGGTACAGTAAGGCTGGAAGTCTTGATGCCTGAGGCTTCGGCCCCGGCTGTTCTCCGTGTCCTGGTCCTGTGACCCTGCACGTCCAAGGGTTCGACTCGGTTCTCGTCCGATGTTTTTCAATCGTCCTCCAGGTTGGGGTAAAGGGAAAACCTCATCGCGGTTGATCCCTTTTCCCTCTCCCAGCAATCCAAAATGATGCAGGGGAAATCTAAAAGCAACTCGTCACCGCTTTCCCATTTAATTAACCCAATCCTCCTCGCTTAGCAATACAGACCGTATGATCACGTTGCCAGACATCGAAGAACATACCAAATCTCACCGAAAACAACAAACTGGTCTAGTTCCCCCTCTCGGCATCTTACGGAAGAACAGAATCCTCCAAGAAACAACCATGGTGAGGAAAGCTACGGAATTGGCAAATCTCATGCGGGGAAAGGTGTTTAACTTGCCCGGGAAGGCAGTGGATCTACATAAGCAGATAAAGTGCATCGCCGTAGGTCTAAATTATTATTAAGTAAAAAGTACTGCTAAGACTCCAGTATTTCTGCCGAGTCGAGTATGTCTATCCGGTCGTCTAACCCCGTCGGTCGGATAATTGAGGGAAATTGTTACCTCGTCGAGCGAAACTGGGGTGATCTGTGACTGGGTTAGCTTGGAGCTACTCAGGTTATGTTGGGGTTTTATGTGCATAATCATGTTGCTGTCTTGATGTTGATGTACGCCCTACTCAGGTTGGACTTGGATATATATAGGATATTTCATGAACAAATGGATCGAATTTATTCAGTACGAAATAACATATAATCAGTACTAAGAATTAACAAACAGAATCTGGAAAGTGCCGAATAACAATGCCCTACAGAAGGGTACTACAAGTAGCTATAGCGGTTACGCGAAAATATATATCGGTGATATCTTACACGTGACATTAACCCACGTTACCTCGGACGAGTGTATTGCATCCAAAACGACATAAAGAACTCCCGAGGTCAAATAGCATAAATCGCATTCTATTGCAAATAAAAGCATTGTGTCGCAGTCAAACTATATTCGCGTTGCTATACCAACCTGGATAGAATGAGAAGCCTCACTTGGCGCGCCGCCTGTGCTTAACGCGCCGGGGAGCAACTGAAATAGGCCTGTCTTCTAATACCGGTTTCTACTAAAATGAATTGTAGCTTGCAGACTGACTGAATCATGGGAAATCCAGTTTCGATACTTTTTGAACTTTCACTCGCGTTCAGTATTCCGTCGTCGTTACAGACCCCGGAAGACTGTGCTTCCACAATCCATTTCGTGGCATTTACTGCTGTCGAAAACCAAGAAATGCCACTTCCGTCCGTCGCTCCTACGAGTCCATCAAGGACGCAGAGGAATTACGGAGTAGAAAGCTATAGAGTGGGGAGCTATCACCCCACAGCGGTCAGGGTCCGGTTTCGCGATCGCCCTCAGGTGGTTCACAAATCTCGGCCACTGCACACACTCGATGACATGGCTGACTCAAAAACTCGAGCAATATGTCGCCATCAAAGTGTGCTCTCCAACCTTCAACGGAGCCCGGACGCAAGCTTAGGGCGAACCATGATACTCATGGTATTAGAAAGGTTCGATATCTAGAATCCGAAGGACACAAACATGCCTGCTATGTGACAATCCGGCAAGAATGAGCCTACCTGAGGCCAGGTTTCAGGACGTGGTTCTGCGCCATCAGGGCCAATTCCGCGTTGAGATTCATCTCCAGGCAAATAATGCTGTTCTGTGCAATATTCTACTAATATTCCTACCTCACGACTGCACAAGATGCATCTCATCGATGATACAGGGCCACCCAAGCTTCCGGTTCTCCAAGCTCAAAGCAGCCCATGGTGCCATGCGCTGCGGCCGCTATCCTGATGAGTAGCCAGTGCGGTTAAAGTCTGATAGCACACATGAGACGCACATTTTAGTGGGAAAAGGCTGGGTTCTCCAGAAACCTGCGAAACGACAAACCTCGAAACAAGATTATGTTTAATAGAATACTGGAAATAGTTCTAACAGACAAGGTGTCATCTACTTTTCCTATCAATCAACTCCCTGGGCGTATATTCATCATAAACAGCCCGAAGACCACACACTGCTCCAAGTCGAGCCCCAACCCCCACCACGACATGCGTAAGCAGCCATCGCGTATAGAACGGCCCATCCAGAACGACAGGCCAGTTGTCCAATCTATGAAAAATAGTCCACAACTGAAGCATAAACATCACGCTTCCAAGCCAGCCCTTCCCAGTATGCCCTAGTATAACACTATTCAAGTTTCGAAAGAAGACTTCTTTCAATCCATCCGCGGGATCGGTCCACTCCCGAACGATCAGTTCGTCGTTGATATCGGGGTCGTCGTCAAGAACGCGACTCCACTCGTGGACGGCAAACTTGGGAATTGTAATAATCCCATCGGATGGACGGTACGTGGAGGTACGGTTCTGGATGGTGACTCTGGCTGCTCCTTGTATGACGCGCAAGTATTCGGTGTGATTTTCGTGCCAGTGCGAGCCTGATGTCCACGTACTCTTTGGGGGCAGGATAATGGTGACGGTTGGAGATGGGGGTTCTGGGAGAATGTATGTGACTTCACCTGGCCGGGTGAATGTGTTGGTGTGCTTTGTTTCTGTGCGAGGCATTTTTATGATCTGAAGCTGGGAATTGTTGTAGGATGGCTGTTATCAGTAATCCTTAGTGCTTATGAAGGCGCATTGCGGCCCTATTCCGCGTGGATGATTAATGGGCATATGGTTTGCTGACGTACGAAAGTCTTTGATACTTTTGGCAATAAACAAATGGAATTCTATGATTATCATAGAGCTAGATCTATTTAAATACCTGAAGAAATATTCTTTAGAACGCTTCCATAGCACATTGTAGCGTAACAGCAAGTATTCAACCTAGTGTATTGGACCTTTCCAAATAGACACACTACTAGTTCTCAAAGGTCTTCCTTTCTGTGAGAACAACTGGTAGGATAAGCAGACATGTGTATAATAATAATATACAACGGTGAGATAGGGACTTAAGTCAGGCATACAGCGATGCTATCCGTTTTCAACAAGAATCGGCAGCTTGCATGGAGCAAGTGCATACATTAGGGTTTCACGGGACAGAATAGGCACAGGCACAGGGCCATACATAGCACCGATATAAAGTCAACGGGATACTTCCTCCTAGAGACTGTCGGTATCTCCTGATTTAAGTATTTGGTTCAGGAGGGAACTCATAGTAGGCTGAGTGTAGACATCCCTATGTTATTTTAGAGATCTGAAAGGAGTTATTAGAAAATATAGATTCCCCATACTTGTCTAAGATTGGAATAGTATATCCTTATTATAGTCACATTGTAGGATTGAACTTTTATTCCAGTTTTCACCCCAAGTTAGAATTTAATTGGGATGATACACCGAAGGCTCTATCTCTTGTAGCACTATCACACACCGATCAGGTAGTTCAGAATAGCCTTACCTTGCTCAGTGTGACAGCGCCACTTGAGTGACAGATCCTTGTCTTTGGGACTAAAAGTGTCACTGCATAGCATTTGTGATAGTGATGCAGGGTGAGCGACCCGACGATGATCATTGGAAACTCTATCTGATGTCCCACTTCGCTCGAAGAAACTCCAGTATAAAGCTTAATACAATGATTTTACTGGATCGTCTACATGATTACCCTAAAGGATGTTGAAAAGTCTATGTCTGTGGGGAAGGGGAGAAAGAAAGTCGAAGAAAAGCAAAGGCAAAGGGCAAAAAACGCGTAACATAAAGCACTCGGGGCAAACGACCCATGGCTCTGACAGCGTGGGGTCTCTTTGATATCTCCAATGGACCAACGGGCGAGATCTAAATTTAACTTACCAACAATAAGGTGAAACTTCTGCAGGATTGCCCCCTGCGGTTCCTTTTATGTTGGCTGGGTGATGGGAGGCCAACTCACCTGATTCCGTGCTTGTTTTACGGAGGACACTGAAAATCAATTGATCGGCAGAAGACCCTGGTCCAGGAAGGGTTTGCATGATTCGCCTCCTCCCGCCAAAGGCTTTCAGTCTAAAGTGTGATAGAGATGTGCCAATGTGCTTGAGCGTGCATCTCGTTGGCGCTTAACGGACGAGGGTGGCGATCATTGGCCAGCAGACCAACCCTACTCGGCCGCTCTTCTTCGCGATCGATTGATGCAGTCAGTGAACCAAAGACTATATAGCCGCCCAACTCTCCCCTGGTCGTCGAACCCTTTCTATTTTTCGGTCCACTGCTTGTTTGAGGTTTTGTTTAGTCTCCCTTTCAGTTCTATTTTCGTCTTCTAGTGGTTCGTTTGGCTGGTCCAGACGAGTGCTATTTTTTGAGTCTTCCTATTTTTGGATCTGCCTTACGTCACTAATAGTATCAGTTACACGCCCTGCGTCTAAGAAACCTTCGTTGACCGAAGTGAATCATTAGCGCTCTTAATATCTTTCCCCAATACTTTAAATCTCCTTCGTTCCCCCCCAAAGCTGTGTCCAACCTCCACCTCCACCATGATCCCCACTGCTCGTGCTGCCGCAAGACCCAAGTTGAGCTTGAGCATTTCTGCTGCGCAGAATACCTCTCGGCCTACATTGTCGCTCAAGTCCCCGGGCCCTCTCCCCCGGACTCCGATCTCCCCATCTGCTGCCAGTCCAAGTTCGGCCCGGTTCTCATCCCTTCAAGTCCCGAGTTATGGCTACGTCAACTCGTGTTCCTCAAAGAGTATTCTCAAGAAGCAATCGACAGCGGTCGCAGCGGGCAACGTCAACAAACGCATCCAATTTAAAGGTACACCGACTGTCCACTGCGTGACGCCCATTGAGAATCCGGAGGAATACTACGGCACGCACACCAAGATGTCGCGCGAAGAACGACGTTGGCTGGTGCGCGAATGAGCGATCGCCGGTAGAACTCGCTGAACAACAACTACACAGACGAAACGAAAGGACTACTCTGAGTTCGGGGCCTCGTCGTCCGTTGGGTCCATTCCCCGCGACCGGCAGCAGAGCCTGTGGAGGACCGTCGGCGCAGAGCGTCGGACGTCCAGAACGAACGCCAAGGAGAGGAACGTCCCTATCGGAAAGGAGGGCAAGCTGTCAATGTATATATGATCCTATTATGTTTATGATGTGACGATAAGATCCATACCCAGCATAGCATGAGTGAGCATTAGCCTGGAGAAATCCAATTACAGTCGTTACGCTCCATCAGTTGCGCTCAAACCCGTATCGTGGTAGAATATGTAGTCGTCCATGTACCGCTCTAATACATGTTTCTACTTGTTCCACATCCGTAGATAATCGTATTAGCCAAGGAGAAAAAACAAACAGACACATTGTAAACTGCTGATGCTCTGCGTCATTACCATTTCGGTCATGGCTTAGGGCAGTCTTTAAGGGCTTCTGTGGCCCGTGCGACCGAACGTCAGGCCTTTTCCGCAGTGGTTATCGCCGCGTCCAGCCAGAGCACCATTTCTACAACTAACCCCAATGTTGAGCTTGAGAACCCCCGTCGCGAGTTTTCGCAAGGCTATATGCAGCACAGTTAGGCGTAGTCTGTTCCCTCGATATCGGGGCCTGCTCACTTTTGCTATTGAAACGTCTTGGTGAGAGCGATTCCGGATCTGAAGCAAGCCTGACTGCTAACTTGTCTATCTGCACTAGCGATGACACTTCAGTCGCAATCGTTGAAAAGAATGAAGCCACCAATGCCGCTAAGATTCATTTCCTTGAGAACGTGACGGCTGATTCAAATGAATACCGAGGCGTCCACCCCATTGCATCTCTCGAGTCGCATCAAGAGAACCTCGCGAAACTGGTTGATAAGGCGCTGAGGCATTTGCCCGTCGCCTCGGACAATGTTGGAGGACACCGATCGATAACGCTCGCGGATGGCTCCCAGCCGCGCTGCAAACCGGACTTTGTATCCGCTACTCGAGGGCCGGGGATGCGAGCGAATCTCTTCGTCGGCTTAGATACAGGGAAAGCGCTGTCAGTTGCGTGGCAGATCCCTTTCGTGGGAGTTCATCATATGCAAGCTCACTTGCTGACACCCCGGCTTGTGTCATCTCTAAGCCAGGACCAAGGCACCAGTGGTAACGTCTCACCGTCTCCGCCAGTTACGCCAGAATTTCCATTCCTATCTATCCTCGTCTCGGGTGGCCATTCGATTCTTGTGAAATCATCAACTCTTACGGACCACAAGATCATGGCTTCTACCGCAGACATAGCAATTGGCGAGTCGCTTGACAAATCGGCCAGGGAAATCCTTCCTACTTCCTTACTGCAGAGTGCGAAGAATACCATGTACGGCAAGATGCTAGAGGAGTTTGCTTTCCCAAATGGTAGCGCTGACTACGCTGACTACCGTCCGCCGCTGACCCGTGGCGAGGAACTCATCAAGCGGGAGACCCCCTGGGGCTGGTCCCTGACGACCCCGTTTGCTAATACTCGCAACCTGCAATTCAGCTTTTCATCCATTGCTAGCGCAGTCAAAAAAATCATCACACAAAAGGAGAACTCTGGACAGAGCTTTTCCCATGACGAGCGAGTTGAAATGGCGCGTGAATCCATGCGGGTCTGTTTCGAGCATCTCGCCTCCCGGACGATCATCGCTCTTGAGACACTTCGTCAACAGAAGCCTGATGACGAGGTGAAGACTCTCGTGGTCAGCGGTGGTGTTGCGGCCAATCGTTTCCTCATGGCTGTTTTACGCTCATTCCTCGATGTCCGCGGCTTCGGTCATATCGACATTGTCGCACCCCCTCCGTACCTGTGCACTGATAATGCGGCAATGATCGGATGGGCTGGCCTCGAAATGTTTGAGGCGGGCTGGCGCACAGATCTCAGTTGTCGCGCTCTCAGGAAGTGGAGTCTGGATCCGCAGGCCGATGATGGCGGCGTTCTGGGCCCCAGCGGATGGCAGAAAGCCTAGACCTATCTTTCTTTGATGGGGTCATTGCCTGCACTGTACACTAGTAATACCCATGTACACCACTCAGCTTTTTACTTCTACCAGATGTATATATACTCTCAATTTATAGTCATACACACAGGCAGGATGTGATAGTCATATTCTTTCTTGGATTAGAGATTTGTTTTATACCAGATCTATCTGCCAATCGTACAGAAGGTCTTATCCTACACCCAGACATAGTGCGAACGACCTTTTGTCAATAAGCTGCATTGATTCATGATGTCCATCTAGTGATTTCGAGGATACTGTCATCCAATCGACCAGCGACCAGAGAGCTCCTGTTTTCCACGGAATGTGAAGGTCCCTTCGCGAACCAAACTGCCGCTGAATTTTGGCTAGATAGTCGTGACGCTGGTGATTTCTCGCATCGAACTATCTATTGATAAAGATGAGGTTTCAAGTCAACCACCTGCGATATTGTTACCTTGCCGCAAAGTGGTGATTTGTTTCCGAAGCTCGAGGAAAAAGTCCTTGCCGTTGGCCATGGTGTTTGCTGTAGCATGAACGTCAACATGACGAAAGAGAGGGGACAAATCAATCGGGCGACATACGTTTCGAGCCCCAAGGCCCAGAGCGATTTGTGTCCTTTCCACCGGGTTTATAGAAGAAGGGCTTCGGCTCTACGAGAATGGTTAGCGACCTGATGGGTGTTTGCACGTCGCAAGCTTCTTCTGGAATAATGTACCTCTTGAATCTAATGCACATCTTCCGTTAGCAAATGATGCATCGCAGAGGGTCCATGGGGGAGCCTACTTCTTCTGAGAGCCCCCTTCGCCTCGGCAGCATTGAAGCCTCGCACGGGAACATGTTGCTCCTGAGCTGGCCCAGTGGAAAGCTGATCACGCGACTCTCCCCAGGCATTCTGGTTCTGTCCACCACGAGAGCCACTGTGTGCGCTCATCGTTCTGTGCAAGGAGTGCCTTTGTCCCGATTGGCGGTTTTGGTCATATGTGCGGCCCCCGCGCCATCTAGCAGGAGATCTCGGACGTTAGCATTTAAGGGCGGCTGGAGATAGATGAGTAATGGGGGGGAAAGATATTTATAGAGAAAAGTTCAGGGTCGGGGCAAATTGAGGGGAAGACGATTACCGATCATCGCCAGGACCACTCATATTGGGAGGGAGAGAGGCTCAATCAAATCGGATTAGATTGATTGATTGAATTAAGCTGTGGGCTTTCAATGGAAGAAGCTCCGCGTTGATTAAATCGGACCGAAATGTCAGGTGGAGTCTCTCCGCCTTGGCTCAAGAGGGTTTAGCGCCGCCGGGCAAGTGAGATAACGGACACTCCTCGCTTTCGCGTCCTTCCCTTCGTCGCCGATGGCTGAGACTCCTCTGCCCTTCATTTCCTTGCTGTTTAATGCATTTTTTGGTTGTTATTGAGTCATGATTGACATTTCTCCTTTACTTGACCCGGTTTCCTTTTGCTACGCGGCGCCGCGAGACTCTGTTTGATTGCAACGTGAGGCTGAAGCGACAAGCTGAACGACATTAATCAACATCCACTCTTTTGTACATCATCCCATACATAGCGGGCTGAGCATTCTTTCCCGACAGCAAAAATGGCGCCATTAGCGTCGAATAAATATCGGTCATCCCCCGGAAGGCCCCCTAAAACCCAACCCAAAGCGGTGCTGAAAGGCACCCAGAACTCAAACGCTACTCCCGGCGACGGACCACCCCTCAAGAAGCGGAAATACGTCCCTGGTGGACCGGGTGGTGGAGGCAGATACATCGAGCTTGATGTGCGAGAGACGAAGCCGCCTAAGCCGGCGAAGCCTGCGAGACCACCCAAACCGGCCAAACCGGCGCCAGCTGCACGCAACTCCACCCCCCGAACCCGCCATGCACGAGAAGCCGAAGTGCAACACTTGCAGCTCCCCCCTCCTCCACCCCCCGTCCCAACGACACCGCCATCTGCGCGCCTCACAAGAGACAAAAGCCAAAGTCGGGGCGGCCGTTTCGGCTCCTCGACCGCTGCTGCTCTCGCTTTACAACAAGGAGATGGATATAAACCACGGGAAGAGCGAGGGTGGGAAGAATTTCACCCGGACCTGGATATTGAAACAAAGTTTGTCGTCTTCCCTGCGGAGGAGGTGGATAAGCCAGCTCCGTCCGCGCATGTAGCCCATATCCTGTCTCCGAATGGCCTCAACCTCAGCAATGATAAAGACCCGTTGGCTGAACTTATCCGAGCTCATGCCAATGGCACGTCACCTACACCGATCAAACGCCGCCCAGGCCGCCCTCCCCGCCGTCCTGAGGCCATTCTAAACGCCCTCGGCATTACACCACAACCAAAAGTTGTTCCACCTCCTGGTCCAAACCCTCGCGAGCGGCTAACTCTTCCTAAACCCTCGTTCCGACTACGAGATGCATTTGTTTTCTATGATAAACCAGGAGTAGGCCAACAAAACTATGTTGACCGGACGATGGCAAGCGTGGGATACCAGGAGACTGACCTTTTCCTTCGCCACGATCGTCGATTGATTCGGGTAACTGAGGCACCACAGGAGGACGATCTCGATGCTGTCAACCCTGTTGGAACTGAGGAGGAGCCCAACACGTCCGTTGGAAGAGTAGAATACGACATGGATGAGCAAGACGAGAAGTGGCTAGAGGACTATAATGCCAAGCGGAGAGAGGATCAGCTGGAGCCCATCAAACCCGCTGTCTTCGAAATCACCATGACCAAGATTGAGAAAGAGTGGCATGCGCTTGAGAAGCGCATCCCAAAACCAAACCCCAAACCTCCCCAGACGCAACGGCCTCGTTCGAGCTCTGCCGCTGCTGTGAACGGCGAAACCACGGGGCCAGGAGAGGATCAAGACAGCAAATGTGCGATTTGCGATGATGGCGACTGTGAGAACTCCAATGCTATTGTCTTCTGCGATGGGTGCGATCTTGCAGTGCACCAGGAGTGCTACGGCGTACCATTCATCCCCGAGGGCCAATGGCTGTGTCGTAAATGCCAACTGGTTGGGAGAGGAGCTGTCAACTGCATCTTCTGTCCCAACACCGAGGGTGCCTTCAAACAGACTACCACCTCGAAGTGGTCTCATCTGCTTTGCGCTATATGGATCCCTGAAGTGTCTATTGGCAATCCCTCGCTGATGGAGCCGATCACCGATATCGAAAAAGTACCCAGGAGCCGTTGGAAACTTCATTGCTATATTTGCCGACAGCGAATGGGTGCATCGATTCAGTGCAGCAACAAGAACTGTTTTGTCGCATTCCATGTGACTTGTGCCCGACGGGCTCAGCTCTATCTGAAGATGAAGTCCGGTCACGGATCTCCCGCAGTCATGGATACTCACCTGCTCAAGGCATTCTGTGACAAACATGTTCCCCCTGAGTGGCGCAGGGAACATGGAACGGACGCGGCTACCGCTGAAGCCATGGAATTCTATCGTACTACTATGCAAGGCCGACGGTGGGGTGACAGTCAAGCTGCCGCGTTAGCATTAGAGCCATCACACCCCCTCGGGTGTGAACATCATGACGACGAGGCACTGCGGACTCATACGCCACGCATTACGCTTACAGTTGGTGGGAATAAAAGAAAAAGGCCTACTGCACCGAAAACTATCTGGAAACTGCCGTCTGGCGCTCCTGTAGTACCGCACGTTGTCCTAAATGCCGTTGCAGCCTCCCTTCAGCGTTTCGGTGTGCGTCAGAGAAAGCAGTATGCTGAGGATGCGTGCAAGTACTGGACACTCAAGCGCGAGGCGAGAAGGGGAGCCGCATTACTGAAGCGTTTGCAACTACAGCTGGAGACCTTCTCATCTATGGAAATGACCAGGAGGGACTACGTCGCCATGGGAGCTGCCGGAGGCAAGCGGCTCCAACGCCGCATTGAGTTTGGTGAACGCCTATATGACGATCTCGATCGGTTGAGAACGATGTGCGATGAAGTCAAGAAACGTGAGAGGGAAAAGTTGAAGGATGCCGAAACTCTTCGGAGTATTGTCGACACCGTCTACTTCCCTATCTTCCCCTTACTCTGGCCTATTTTTGACAAAGCTCAAGGGTATGTATCCTTTTCCTCGCTACTTTTTGGTATTTACTGATGTCGATACAGACTTGACGGCAAGGGTATCTTCAGACAGGGGTTGACTTCGATACGCACCAAGCTGGAAGAGCGCCGGTACACCTCCGTTTCTGCCTTCTCCGCTGATCTTGCTCGCGTGTTCACCTCGGAGATTGGGGTCCAGCCCGCTGGAGACACCGCCGAACTTCAAATGCAGATCAGCGGGCGCGCTCCGGAGCTCAGCCTAGAACAGCGCGAGAAACGGAAACTGGCCAAGCGCATTATCAAATTCATTCAGCCTGCCCTAGAGGAAGCGATCAAGAAAGAAAGCGAGCTGAACCGTAAGCCCTTCGAACAAGAGCTTAAGGAATTGGATCTTATGCTCGAGAACAGCGTTATGTCGCGAAGGGGTTCCCAAGCCGAGTCCCCAGCGGCTGGTGACGAAGGGCCGGGCAAACCAGAGGTCAATGGAGACGTGGAGGTGACTGCTAAATCGGAGCCCTCTGATGGTACCGAGGTTACCGCCTTGCCCCAACAGTCCGTTGATAGCGCTATGCCAGATGCAGACCAAGCCCAAAATCCCGATGGTGCTTCAGGCTCTCAGACTCAGAAAGTCCCCGGGGTTGGAGTATCCCCTCCGACGGTCGAAGATGGATCTAGCAAGCAAGAGAACCCGTCTGCTAATGCACCTTCCACCACTCTTGAAGCACCACCCGCCGCAAATGGAATGGTAGACAAACCAGAAGAGAATAATCTAGGGCCCACCGATCAGCCTACTGAACCACAGACAGAGCCGTTGACACCCCCTCCCAGCTTCAAGGGAGACCAACAGCTTCCCTTAGCGCAAGGTGGCATCCAGTGGTATATGCAACCGTTCGATCCTGTGGGCACTACTATCCATGAAGAGCGATGGACGGGCCGGGATGTCATGCGCGGGATGAGTGAAGAACTGAGTGAGCTTGACGAGGAGGAGCTGAAAGACTTGGTCGACGATGAACTCGAGGGGGCGATGGGCACTGCCATCGAGGGGTCCACCACCGACACTGGACCAGATGCTGCACCGGAGCAGGCCGTCAAGGTGTATCGAACTCGGCGACGCTGGCGTGGATTTAAATAGATGATTGAAGCGACCTCCCGGTTGAGTGTTTTTTATTTCTTCTTTTCTTCAACCTCTTTTTCTCCTTTCTCTCTTTAATATCTTGATCTTCTCTCGTGTTTGTGTTCGGGCTTATGGCGCGGATCGGATTACGGCGTCCCCCTTTTTACTTCTCTTTCATCTTGTTGATTTCATGTGTTCACTGTGCTTTTGCGTCTACTATGATGAATGAATCTTGAGATGTTCGTTTTCTTGCACTGGTAGCATTGAGGATGGGGGTCGTCGAGATTTGTAGTTAGGTTGATCTACGACTGAATGGACTACTGCAGCTGAGGATCTTAAGCATGCATCCCGTGGAGAGTATGTATAGTTATGCATTGTAATTATTATTTCATTTATCATTAGATCCAGGCAGATGCATTGCGGCGTGTCTACAGTATGTACGGTCTGTATCAATGATCATAACAAACAGCCGGGTCTTGGCGCTCCACCCACAAGAGCCGCTTGCCGTAAAAGGTCTGGAATTCGGTGACTTGGACCTTCGACGGGAAGTCAACGAACTCGGTGCTTTGCTTGCTTTTCTTCCTCTTCCCCCTTCTTTCATCATTCATCCATCCCTCCCCCCAACAACCATTCATCTTCCTTCTTCTTTTTCCTCCTTCCCTTCCCTTCTTATTCTTTTCCCCTGTTCTTCTTGAGGACTTGATTAATTCT
Organism: Aspergillus pseudonomiae; assembly: GCF_009193645.1. Taxonomy (NCBI): domain Eukaryota; kingdom Fungi; phylum Ascomycota; class Eurotiomycetes; order Eurotiales; family Aspergillaceae; genus Aspergillus; species Aspergillus pseudonomiae. The sequence continues at coordinate 13,916 of NW_022476120.1, forward strand.
TCCTCACCGGTATTGGTGATTATTCTTCTTCCTAATCAGACCAGTGTGGGTGCTTGAATTTTCTGCATCATTTTCCCATCAACCAATTCTCGACGTGCGACGCGCCCCTTTCCCTGTGATATAACCGCTCTTTTTGCCAACCAAATTCTAGTTGTTCAATAAATTTCCGTCAATATGTCCACAGAGTATGATCACGAAAACGGTCGCTATGACGGTAGGTTCCATGGTTACATCAGCATCTTCGGCATCGCCCTGGGAACACCACAGCAATACTGATCCGTCTACTTCCTCACGCGTTAGACGAGCCTCGCTTCTCTCGCGACGAACGCAGCGCATCTCCTCGCGATGAGCCTCGTGCCGACCGCGCCCGGAGCCGCTCTCCCAATGGTCGCGCCGATGACCGGTAGGTCGCATAACCGGAAATTTCGCCACGTGCCGGGCGTTGGTTGAATTTGAGGGAATACAAAGGAACTAACTCGCCATTCTTTTTTTTTTTTTTTCAGGGCTCCTATCGAGCCGCGTAAGCCTCTTGACGATGAAGAAGGTGCGGTCAACACTGGCTCCAACCTTTTCGTCACGGGCATCCACCCGCGTCTGACCGAGTCCGACATTTCGCGTCTTTTCGAGAAATATGGTGATGTCGAGAGCTGCTCGATCATGGTCGACCCCCACACCAAGGAATCTCGTGGCTTCGGATTCGTCAAGATGGTGACTGCGGAACAAGCCGACGCTGCCAAGGAAGGTTTGCAGGGTGAGGTCATCGAAGGCCGTACTCTCAGCATTGAGAAGGCTCGCCGTAGCCGCCCTCGCACTCCGACCCCCGGCAAATACTTTGGACCCCCCAAGCGCGGTCAGTAACTCTTGAGCCCGGATCAATAACCCCATCGACTCACAGCATTCGCAGACTTCCGGGGCGGTGGCCGTGGTGGACGCGGTGACCGCTACGACGACCGACGTGCCCCTTACGGAGGCAGCTGGCGTCGGAACGACGACTACCGTTATGGCCGCTACGACTCTTACAGTGACCGCCGCGACTATGGCGGCCGTGGTGACTACCGGGATTACCGCCGTGACTACCGGGACGACTACGGTAGCTACCGTGGAATTGATCGTTATGCTTCGGGAGGACGGGAAGACCGGTACAGTCGCGATGAACGCCGCGATGACCGCCGCGAAGAGCGCCGTGGCTATTATGATCGCGATGCTAACCCTCCTAGTTACAGTCATGGTGGTGCTCCTCCTCCTCCCCGTGAGGGCTATTCCGGCGGCGGCAGCAGCGGCGGCGGTGGTGGCGGTCGCTCGTATGATCCTCGTGAAGACCGCTATGGTAGCAGGTAGGTGCAGGGTTGGGAGTTATCGACGATTAAAACTCAGGGTCATGGCACGTAATTCTTTTCCCCCTTCTCTAGTCTCTGTCTAGGCTTCCCCTTATTCGTTTCTTTTGTTACCCCTTGTTCTTGTTTTCTGCGACATTCCAACGCCCATGCACATTCCTTGGAATGGTTCCTTAATTCAATACCCGCTGCCTATGGGGAATGAGCTCGACGGTCCACGGTGGAATGTCGGTTTATGTTGTTCTTGATTTTCATCGGAAAAAAAGTCGTCTGCGCAATTCCTACTTGTCATCCCGGCGACATTCAGTACGCCATCAGTCATGCGACCATTTTAACCCTGTCGGAAAACCAAAAGAGAGAGGGAAAAAAAACAGACAGAAAGCAAAAAGGGAAGAACAAGATACTCTTGTGTCGTCGGTCTGCAGTCGCTAGCTGGATTTTTCTTTTGTTAATTCGCTCGAAACACCGGACAAAATTGGCGGCAGGGAAGGAAAAGACATGATATTTACCTTAACGTTGTAATTCCTCGGATTGTCAGATGGGTCTCAGCACTTCTACATTGCAACTCTTCCGGAAATTGGTCGTTATCTCGCTAGTCAGCTTGTTCGCCTTGTTGCGTCTTATTCAACCTTTTCTACGTAACGACTGTTCGATCTGTATACGGCCAAAAGCAAAGACATAATATCTATCATGCCATGCACAATTTCTCTTCACGCCTCCTGAGGACACAAGCAGTTGAACAGAGTTCGGCCATGGTCCGCCAGTTCCACCATCGTGTTTGCTTGCGTGCTTGTAGTATCGCCAGTACGAGCGAAGTATACGCGTCTAGAACGAGCGGGAGAGAGCCATGTCGACGTAATTGCAGCAGCCATCTTATCAACAGCCCGGAGTTCCACCAACTTCGACCGTTGATGGCCTGTTGGCCCGCCGAGGTAGGTAAGATGGTATTGCGATCCGAGCTAACACGTGGAAAAGGAATCCCATCTTCTCATTCAGGGTTGACCCTGTCCCCATGGTCCAATATGGTTTCTTCGCTTTGTGCTTTTTCTCGGAGTCAGACGAACTTCATTGCATGGTGCTGTCAGTCAGCCGTGATCGTTCTTGGTTGCTTTGCCAAGTCACTAACAGACAGAACCATGCTTTTGATGGAGAAGCTCGTGGGTTCGTGTCGTTCTCGGCTCTAGAATACCGGGTCAAACGTGTACACTATTGGTTTGTAGGCATAGAGACGTTCTCTGCTGGTCGATTCTCTGTTCACTCAGTTTTCCCTGGTTAGTCTGACAAACTAGAGATATCGATCAAGGGAGGCACACCACCGTTTCTGTTGTTAGGTAGCGTCACCCGTGGAGCACCTCTAGATCTGCCGATGGGAACCCTCGAACCGGAGCTGGTTTCTATGGGTGAACCGTTAGTTTAAATTAGGATTTACAATAGATAGTTGCAAATCAGTCGAACTCTTTCATCCTCTTACTTGACCACTCTTAGTTTAAGTGGCCCATAAGGTAAGGACGAGGAGTGCCTTTGATTAACCGTATAATCATCCTTCACAGGCTCCCTGGCAGTATGTCTACTGAAGGAATAGTGTTTTCGTCACTCTGGGAGTGTAATTTAAATGAATACCTTATGACAAATCCATGTAAATTGAATAAAACCGAGAATAGCAGAAAGGGTCTATGATTCACAGTGCAAGTGGTTTTTCGAGTGCATAAGATATATCTCCGCGATCCGTTCCCCATACCATCCTGATAAAATTCTATCAATGTATTTCCCAACTCAACCAAATTGAGTAACTTGAATACAGTGTACTGCATAGATTCTCAACATCTATGTATAATTATGCTCATATCAATCATTGACATGAACACACCCGACAACCAAAATAAATAACAAGGCTAATACAAACAAACTCGATTCTCTCACCCCAATAACGTACAAAAAAAAATGAATGGTATCATAAAATCCCTAACCCAAAGAAAAAAACACCACAAACCACCTTAAACACCACAGACGAACCATCCTCAAAGTCCAGTTCCCAACATGCGCAGCAAAAGACATAACCAAAGGCCTTTCGAGTATCCCTTGCTCCATCCCAGTCCATCTCTAGAGCGCATGACTGGCCATCCCCGGTAGAAATGTAATATCCGCTCCTTTCGGGGGTGAGATGAGGTAGAATAAGCCGATCATCGAGTAATATCCTCTACTCAGACGAAGTACACTCGATCCCAATATCCCAATCCACACCCAATCTCCAATCCTTATGATATGAAAGATCTATTCAGGCGACTTCGCCCCCTCCACCTCATTACTCTTCTGGATCAGGAATTCGCCGAGTACGCGGAGCGGGTTTTGTGGTCTATTTCCATACAATCCAGTTAGTCGACTCAATCCCCTAGCCCATCGCACATACACGTCGATGACTCTCGCAGGGTTAACATCACTCACTGCTCCTTCGTAACATGCTTCATTCCCTCCAGGAGATACGGGACGATCTTCTCGTTCATGTAGACTCGGGCCGGGGCACCGCCGGGCCGCACCTGGGTGGTTGGGGCGGGTTCGCCGGTCGGGGTATTGGCCGCTGCGGTGTTGGGGGTGGAGTCGTTGGCCATGATGGTTGGTTTTTCGATTGTCGAGGGGGTGTCTTTGGTATTCGGGGGTGGGATGGGGGACTCGGGCTTTTTTTTTGTGGGTTGTGAGCTCACAGGATTCCGTTGGGTTATGACGTTTGAGTTTGGAGATGATGGATGGATTCAAGTTTGAGATCAATCAATTGGATCCAACTATCAACTCCCGGTAATGGAGGGAAGACAACTGCGGGGCAATGTATAACAACAAGAGCAAAAAAGATTAGGGATTGAAGAAAAGTGTAGTAGATTTTATGGAGCTTCCCTTCGACATTAAACAAGTCATCCTTGTGGCGGGACAGCTCTCCACAGTGGGGATTAACCCATGGTATGTGTGCCGTTAAACATAGACTGGATTGGGGGGCTCAACTCACTGGGATGTCGGTCATGGGTTGATCCATCCTTGCGCCGTGGGGTATGTTAGATCTGAAGTTTCTATGTCTTCAATGTCTCTATCAGGGCTTCAGTTGTCACATTGAGGGGTTTTGTTTGTTTGATTCTGGGTTGTCTTGCTTATTCCTGCTGCTGCGGCGTGATTGGATGACGCTGCAAACACGACAAACATGTCCTTTCTTTTTTCCAATTAAGGTCAGGTGATCTCGTGTCGGAGGACGTGATTGCGCGTCTTGCACTTTGGATGTTGTCGTTGGGTTGGAGATAAAGGCGTTTCTTGGGGGCTTTTCCGGCGACTCTCATGCTGATAAGTACGCCCTGCCAGCATGTCCCTGTTGGACTACTGGGACACCCTGCGGCCGTCCGTCAAGCGCAGAAAAACCACGGCGGATGATACGGACGACACGACTAGTCTGAGCGATGCTGTTTCGGGCCGGAAGGATGGGCTGGAGATACCGGAGACGTCTGTGGTGAATCCAGATGTGTCGGATCCGGTGTATACACCATTTCTAGACCAGGAGCCAGAGGAGGATGTCCTTCCCTTTCCTGCGAGCCAGACGGAACTCGAGTCGTCGCTCCCGGCCGTCGAGACAGATAGCCACGCAATCGAGGAATACGAGGCCTCCCAATCCATCTCAGATAACGAGGAGGAGCCGGGGCTACGGGAACGGCTGCAAAATGGTAGGTGGCGGAAGGGGAAGAGCTCCATCTACGTGGATGCGTTCAATCTAGCGCTGGAAACTGTGCTAGACGAGGAGGCGCATCTGTTTGATGAGGCCGAGATGGAGGTCTTCAAACAGTGGAAGGAGCTATCATATGAATCCCAGTACTTGTCTGCTCGTCCCAGTCACAAACTGCACCTCCGAGTCACATACTAACCGCCACAGATATGTACGACTCTTTCTCCGAAAGACCTCAGCCTGGCATCGCATCAACCGACTAGGCTACTACTCCGACATCTCAGACCTTACAAGCGTAGTAAACGACCTCCAGCATACTCGAACTCTCCCTCCCAGCCCGTCCCCAGTAACCGAGACCCCCATCGACATGGAACACCCCAAACTAGCCACCCAATTCCACTTCGCCGACAAAACAGACCAAATCACCACCCTCGAAGAAGCCAGCGCCCTCCTCCTCCTCGACGAACTCAAGACCCTCGCCAAAGATGCCAAAGTCCACGGCAAAAGCAAAAAGGACCTCCTAACAGCCCTGCACCGCGCCAGCCAGCAACAAGCCGGCCTCGACTGGACCAACTCCAAAGCCGCCGCCAACCGCGACAGCCACTTCATCCAGAAGATCCTCGACTACACAGGCGACTGCATCCGCCTCGCCGCGGCGCCCCGGGCACTCTTCGAGCGCGTCCACCTCGTCTTCTACCGCTCGACCGAATGGACGGAGAAATCTCTCACCACCATCATCCTGGCGAAGATCTCGCGCCGCAACTTCCCGGAGTATGTGGTCTGTCGCTCGAGTTCGATCTTCCCGTCTCGGGCGTTTCTCCTGGAATTCGAGTCTGCTTTGCAGACGCAGTTCAACATAGACAACATCCTAGAGTTCAGCGGCACGCCGACAGTGCAATCACTGACCCAGATCCGGGATTATGCATACACGGTGTATCCGCGGTGGAAGCAGCTCTGCGAGCAGGAGCAGCAGAAGGAAGACAGCGTGTATGAGTGCGGGGAGGGGGCGTATCTGCGCCGCTTCTCGCCCGCATGGGTGTACACGAGAATCATCCACAAGGGCCTGTACCCGCTCGGCAGGTTCAAGGAGTACAAGGAGGAGCACCGGCTTCTGTTGGAGCTACTGGGCCAGCGGCTGTTTCATGCTGCACGCCGGGGGTCGTGGTATCAGCGGAAAGCACTCCTGGAGGAACACTACCTGTGGAGCCTGATGTCCTGGGAGGGACGTAGCGAGGATGCGCAACGGAAACACTGGCGACGGATCGCGTTGCAGACCTGTGAGGAGGGCCTCCAGGATCCAGACTGTCACTTGATCTACCACTATGACCTGCAGAAGCGGATTATGAAGCTCGAGAGGGCGCTGAAGGTGGTGAAACGCGAGCAGCATGACTTTAGTCATGTCATGTTGGCGAAGCCCGCGGAACGCACGGTCGAGGGCATTCGGATAGAGCGCGAGGAGTCATCCGCGCAGGACGATACGCCGAGACGGGGGCGTCCGACTGTCTGGGTTGATGAGCGGGATGGGGGCGAATGTCGCGTCGAAAGTATGTGTTTGAGCTGGTATCGCGACCAGAGGTGGAAGGGGTATCATTCTGAGGGAGGGATTGTGCGGACGCTGGTGAGTTGTGTTTATCTTTCTTCCCCTGGTTGAGACGACGAAGTCGCAGTTGATTGACTTGATGAGGACCAGTTCGGCTACCTCTTCTACGACATCCTCTTCACCTACGTCCCGAATGTCTTCCAGACGCCTTTCCAGACCTGTCCCTTGGATCTCCATACGGACGCCTTCTACGCTACGCGCGCCTCGGAGATCAACCATCGTCTGGTGGAGATCACCAACGGCGAGTCAGAGCGTATCCTGCGCGCTGTTCACGCGCGTGAAGCAGCCCGCCAGCCCTGCGCCATTGGCATCGATTGGACCTTCGAGCTGGACGACCTCCTTGACATCGTGCGGTGTTTCCGTGGCGAAGCCCTCGCGGCGATTTGCAAGGTGCTGGCGCAGGAGTATCAGCAGCGTGGCGGTGGCATCCCGGATCTGTTTTTGTGGCGGGCGGAGACTCGCGAGGTGATGTTTGTGGAGGTGAAGAGTGAGAATGATCGGTTGAGTGATACACAGCGCTTGTGGATTCATGTTCTGGGGGGTGCTGGGGTGAGGGTTGAGCTGTGTAATGCGGTTGCTAGGGAGGTGAGGTATCTGTAGTTATTCACTGGTGTATATATTGTTGTAGATGGGTTGTAGATGGGTCGTAGATGTTGAGATACCCATACATATCATGCTGTAGATTAGGTATCTTGTTGGGGACGAATATAGATCAGACACGAATAACAGAATCTGTGGGCATGATATATACCAACATGCACATACTACATAAACTACAATCTCTACCAGGAAAAAAAAAATTGGTCATAAATTTTATTTTCTTGTCGACGACAGATATAATCCATCACCACCTAATGCCTGGAAAACAAACACTAGATGACTAAAAACCCACCCATTCTCAGGGTAAGAAACCAATTCGAAAGACCTATCCGCGCCAACACACCAACACCCAGCCTAAGCGAGTAAAACCACTTAAGCAACGAGGGTGGAGGCGGTAGCGGACTCGTAACGCCAGGTGGGGGGAAGGACACCGACGGACTTGTAGTAACGAGACAGACGGTGGATACGGGACTCAATGAGAATGAGACGGAACTTGGAGTCCTTGTCCTTGCGGTTGCGCTCAAGGTGCTTGCGGACGGCAACAGCCTTCTTGATGAGGTGGTACAGATCCTCGGGGAGCTCGGGGGCGAGGCCTGAAAAAATCACTCTGTCAGCCTTGTTTTGACCAAGCAGAGGCATAATTGTGTTTTATATGATGAGGGATCTGTGAACGGGTCAAGGCGCAGACTTTCGCGGGGGAAAAGCTGCTCTCGACTCGCGTTCGACCATTTCCTTCTCATCTGGGGATGTGTGGGAGGGGGAGTGGCGTACCGCTGGACTTCAAGATACGGAGGATCTTGTTACCTATTCGTCAACTGTTAGACATTGCTTCTGACATCAACCATGGGGTGTCTGAACATACCGGTGACGTGCTTGACCTGGGCAACACCGTGGGAGTCACGGAGGACAACACCAATCTGGGAGGGGGTAGCACCCTTCTTGGCGAGCTTGCAGATCTGGTCGACAACCTGCTCAGCTGGCATGGGGTCAGTATCTCATGCGCATTGCGCTTTTGCGACGACGGTACTCACGGGTGGTCTTGAGCCACGAAGGAGCAGAGCGAGAGTAAGGCAGAGCAGAGGACGAAATGCCCTTTCCCTTGGAGTGAAGACGACCCATTTTGAATGAAGGTGGATTTGTCGGATTGGTTGTCGACGACGGTGTTGAGCTGCGCGGGGATAGAGTGAAATTTCTTCGAAGTCGAAGATCGTGTAGACGAAGATGAAAGTGAGGCCCGAAGGCGGTGTGTGTGGGGGTTTGTGGGGTCACGTGGTGCGGATGTACCTCGCTTAAATTAAGGCTCATCTGGCGTCCTTTTTTCTTTGCTGCTGCCGCGGAGTTTCTTTCCTCACCTGCTTTTCGTCCAGTCTGCGACTTGGAGCTTGATGGTGCTCTTTGCAATTGCAATCGACCTTCGTTCTACTAACAGTATCACTGTTCAGGTATACGTACAGGTTAGTGACCCCATGTCTCTCAATTTTTACAGCCTATATGATGAAACACAACCTTTTTTTATTTTTCTGGTACCTCTTATTTTAGGGCTGGTTCTCGTAACCAGCTCAATGAATGGAATGGACTTCTGAAAAAGCTGTTACTACTCTACGTGTTTATCAGTCGTTTATTCGAGCAATTGCTGACTCGTGGATGTATAGGAACTTTAGCCTTGGAATACACTGGAGGGATGTGGTTAATAGGTCAAATAGAATTCAATAAAGGAATATCTCGTTTCACTGTTGCCATATATGCCATGAAACTGTAGGCGGCGATTTCTGCTGGATCGCGATACTTCCGTCAGTAATCACTGTCTGGCTGTACTTTGTAGCTTTCTAGAGCGACACTCGGTTCGGTCCTTCTCGCTGCAAGTTCGACCATGATGAGCTTCTCCAGAAGGAACAATGCCAGGCTACTTCGACGTGTCTTGGAAGGCGAGATGGAGTCGCACATATCGCTCCATCTCAATACGAATTGCCCTCCGATATATAAAAAACAAATATCAATATACCCACATAATGGCGTGAAGAAGCGGAGAAGGAGTCACAGAATCACCTCTCAGCGACGGCCACGATGCAGGACCATCACACCGCTGTTGACAAATTCTCTTGCAGATCCGCTGGAATAACCTATACAGGATTATGCACGTCAAATGCGCATCTAACTCGTCGCGGAACGTGCGAGGATGCCCGTGTGGGGAGTCGAGAGAAATAACATCATCCACCGTGTGCGGGATTTTCGGACAATCGCATTGTGCCATTTTCCATCTGCAAGAGAGTGGGTTCAACTGCGCCGTTCGCCCGTGTGAAGCTGGGCCGGGAAGAGACATGCGAACAGCTTGGGTTCGTAGTTGAGGGATGAATGTCCTGAGATGGGGAATGACTGCTCAGCGTAGACCTGTGGAGATCCACGGTCACTAAAATCTCATCTTCTAAGACATTCTCAGGCCTGGAGGCTGGGCGAGAACCCCTCGCGAGTGCCGCAGTGTCTGTCTCGGAGACGTGATCTCAAATCTGGGGGCTGGTCCAGAGCTGAAAGACGAGCAAATCCATCGTCGCAAATGTGTCCATAACAGTATGACATTCGCGCTGTGTCCGTCCAGAAGGAACTTTGTAAAGATACTGATCAGCGCTTGGCCGACAGGAGCTGAACCATGTGGGCCAGGCCCAACTGTGATTTGGTGCGGCGTCGAAAGCTCGAGCAACATCAGCGCAACGGCATGGTCAAATCAAGCGAATTTACACTGTATACCGGATGTAGCACAGATGAAGGATGGACCAGTTGGGAATCTGACAAAGAAACAGAGGTAGATAGAGTATGGTTACTGGCAGCTGCCGCTGTGATCAGTTGGATTGGCGACGGACCTATGGCGATCACGAGGCTGGCCGTGCCCTTGCCACGATCACTCTCACCACCGTGCAGCGAGCCCCCATTGGGCACCCTCGCGACCGGACTCGCCTCCCAATCGACCATACAAATGGCACTGTGATGGGATTTTGTTACGATCGGTAGCACAGTTGGATTGGCGCAGGCAGATGGCCTTTTGAAAGGTCTGGAACTTCCGGTGATTTTCCGATGTCCCCAACCGTTGCCTTGCCGATCGCGAACGATGGCACGGATTTGCGGAATTCATTTTCTTGGGGGTATTGATGGTGATACAGTGCTTGGATAGTGATCTCGTTTAATCGAGGCCAAGACTGAATAGGATTTGGTCCGTCAGGTACAGAGTTGCATGGTGGTAAGACGAACGATAGGTACAACAATGTATTGGATGGTTATAATTATATATCACTCCAAGTCAGGTGTTTCCTGGATTCATGGTTACATTACTTGACCACCGTTGATTCGACTTCTATCCACTGTAGGTTTCTTCTCTGGGGATTCCTTCGCGTTGATTTGTTTCTCCTTTCGATCTCATCTTTACCGCTCGGCGATCATCTGCTATCGGACCTCATTTGGTGTTGTACGCTTAAGATACCCGTACCACTATCTCTACACCGTTCAACCGGTCCGTGGCTGAATGGCTAAATGGTTAAATGTTCCGATTGGAATGTCGCTTAGGTGGAAGTGACAAGCCATCCGTCAGTGGCGCACAATCTTCATTTGCAGCACAATGACAAAGCGTGGCGTGGCTTGCAAACTATATCGGTGAGGAAAGCGAAGTTGAATTCCAAATTCCCCTGACCAAGACGTCGAAGCCATGGAAGATGAAGAGTAACCTTCGATGCAGAGCCGGTGTCTCATCCCTTGCTTCCAACTTACTGGAAGTAGTTAAGTGACATCGCCGTGGATTCTTCTGTGGAAAGTTCCACGCCAATAGTCAAACTTTGTATGGGATTCGGTCGGTAGTTATAATTACCGGTGGCACACAGTATAGCTCACTGGATTTTGCAACGATGGTCGTCGACCGGTGTCAAATTCCATCGAACTCGGAACCCTAAAAAGTGGATGCTTCCATCTGTAATTATAGCATCCCAGGGAGCCCACCCTGCTATGTTTTTCACGGTCCGGATAGGACTCTCCGTGCCCCATCGAGGAAGAGCTACGAGGCTGATCGACTGAGGACCTGTCAGTAAGGAGCTTGATCGCTGAGACTATAGGGAAAGGAATCAACTATGGTTCTCGGCAGATGTACTATTAGCGATCATACCTGAGCAAGTTGCATCTCGACATCCGCACAGGACACTATTGAGTTGGATCGTCGTCGCGGTCCAAAGCCAAGGCAGAACCTTGATCAGTGGCCATCGACGATGTCGCATCGCAACAGGAACCCATCGCGGAAAAGTCCCAAGAGAGTAAGCCCAAAGCCAATTGCCGCGGCCGTGACGATCACTCTGTCAGCCGTGGTGTAGGTTTCCACCTCGTCGATCCATGTTGGGACGAGAGCCTTCCTAGACCGGCAAGTGGAAACATTTGGGAGAGACGAAGAGTGAATAGTCGTCCTTGACAACTCGGGTGTTTGAACTCTGAATACGTGTGCTCTCCGAAGTTGTACCGTGGACAACCGATGCTCTTTGCAGAATTCGGATGAGGCTCTACAATAACGCGAGAGCAATACCACCTAATGGCATCCGCCGACCTCCATTGGACGGATAAATACGTCGTATTGCCCCAGTATGGTCGTCTGTGGGTTGTCTAGGAAGGTAGTATTCTTTTTCCTACGTCAGCGGAGGCTGAGCAAATTGATTGATTGTCTTGGTATGTATCCTGGATGCCATGGCTGTTACGATCCAGACCCAGGCCATTGGATCTGGATAGGATTACTACTACTATTGTTTCTATTACTAGTACTACCCTATGTGACCAAAGATTGGAAGATTGAAAAACGAGAGAATACGAGACACGAGGGAACAAAAGAGTCGCACTACTCTTATAATAATACGTGCTCCTAGGCCTAGTTCGTCCCACCACAGCCATTCATGCATTGTGCAGGTACCAGGGGCAAGGGCGACCACGGGGTGGAAGAAAACCATGGCGGCGTTGCGAGGGAGTCCGTCGAACTCAATTTGGAGGGATCATCCCTCCTCTCCGATGCATGGGAAGTGGGAACAACCATGATTGAATTTTGAATTTTTTTTTTTTAAATTCAATTATTAAATTATTGAATAAAATACAAAATGGAAAAATATGCGTTAGTCTAGGTTAGTGCACTGGGTTGGGCTTAGTGGGTGAGGTCAAGGTTTATTGGTGGCCAAGGTAAAACTACGGTTAATGCAGGGTGGAAATGGTCGCTTGGGGTCTGGAAGGGATAGGCATTGGGTAGAGGTCACTTAGACTCTGATAACTCTTCACTAGATCCGAGTATACCTCGTCTCTCCGCGGTCCATGGTACTTGACGGTCCCATGTGCCGTATCCCAGGGTTTTCTTTCCCTCAAAGCTAGATTGACTAACCGGTTGGTACGGAGTCCCTCGAGGATCTGTCTCCGTCCGTGGGAGAAGGTTGAACTAGTTGAGTATGATGCTGCAGGAACCAGACGCAACACCGAAGAAACCAGGGAAATTTCCGCTTAAAAGAGAAACAGAAGCGAAGGAAAACTCGATCCATGTCCGTTTGCCACGCACAACCTTGTCACCTGAGTCATGTATGGGCGTTACAGAGTAATACTTGGCAGTTCCTAGTGCTCTCCTAGGCAGCCCTAACAGCAGAGAATCCCCGTCGTAAAGTTGGATATTGTGCAGGGACTTAATGCACGGTGGCTACTAAGCAAAAAAGAGTGAGAACTAAAATTGGGGAGGGAATTGATTTCTCCGGGAGAATCAGGTCTCATATTTAGGACCAGGTATCATGTTTGCCGATGTCCTTTCCTTGCCGCAGACCTCAACCATGGTTAGCCAGAACCTGACACAAGTAGGGCTTCGGATTTCTATAATTGAATAGAGAACAGACCGTCCTCACCAAGTGGAGGTGCCCGGTATTTCACCTCCCAATCAGTCGCAGTGAAGGTCATCTGTAAAATTTCCACATCAAGGCTAGATTACGATACGGGGCTCTCGTGTGAGGAAATTAACCAATACGCCAAGTCGTTCACGATTCTCTCCCCGCTCTGCATACCGTTTTCTGTGACCAAACTACGCCGTCTCCACCGTCTTAGTGGTGAATGGGCCATCTCTCCAGTCCATTGGAAACCCCCGTCGGACAGACATACGGAGTACACAATACAAATCTTTCGAAGTTTGAGCCTGTCTGGGATCCTACACAGTCCCCACCCTTGCATTCCCCCCCCCTGGTGCCAAGCTCATCCTCGAGCTTCGTTCCAGTCACTCTTCCAACGATGTCTGTGCCCAATCACCGCCGTAGATGCCGACGGGGTATGGGTGCCTCTGGTGAACGGACCTCTCCCCAGTCAGTCCACTGGAACTGCCTCCCCCTCAACACTCAAAGCGATTGGGACCTTTGCTGGGACTGGGGAGGCACTAAGATGGCCCATTACTATTTCTAACTATATCTGACTATCGCCCCCCCTTCTTGTTCTGGCGTTTCCTCACCTTCTCACCCTGACCACCACACTGACCACTATCGTGAGAGATCGTCCGCGCCTTTGCTGCCGATTGCAGTCGTTGCGCGACTGTGAGCCTCTCGGTGGGGTATCACACTCGAGGGTCTCTCCTGTGTCGCATTCTCGAGTGTCGTGGGTCTCGCCATTTTGCCAGGATATGACATTCTCCCGCTCTCTGTCGCATACATCACACACCACAGATCCATAGTAGAATTCCACAAGATGACGAATCAAACCTTGCATGGGCTCTGCCCGGAGCCATTCCTCCAAGAGTCTTTCTTTCCGTCCACTGGTGGATGTACGTTCCTGTCGCCTCTTAAAAATCGTTGGTTGTTGACCAGTCCTGGGCTGTGGAGGACTAACCTGTGAACCAACAGTTACCCAAGGACGGTATTGTGCGCAGCTTCCTTCAGCAAACGGTAATGTTTCTTGTTGTATGCCCTGTCCATTGGCAGACTGGATGTATGGGGAGGGTAAGTACAGGTCCCGGTTCGCAGCGCGTTCCACTTTGCTAACGAGATCGACGGTCAATAGAGATCACTACCAAGTCGCGAGCTGCGAGTTGGCTGAGCGTGGCAGTCTTGCCTCTCTGCATTTTCCTCCTGGTTTCTTATGCGGTTCTGCCGCCACGATGGACGCAGCGCCATTACCTGAGCATCTGCTTTACGATGGGGATCTTCTGTATGGAGGTAGGTGGTTTGAGATAGATAGTCTAAGAGTGGCGGGAATGGGCTGACCCTCTAGATCGCGTTTGTTATTCCTCTCGGTGCCAAACCCGACCAGTGTTACAATCAGATCACACCAAACGACATGCATTCGAACTTATCCTGCGCATGGTCCGGTACTTTGTTACTCTTTGGCGGCTGGGCTGTCGTAACGTGGAGTACGTGGTGCAAAGCTAACTGTTTTCGGGCTTCGACCGGCTAATCGTCGCAGGCTTTATTCGTACCCTTGCATTCCATCTCCAGGTTTGCTGGGAGGTGATCCTCGGCAAGAAGTTCATGTGGGGGGCTTTCATCTGCGGCTGGGGCATCCCTGGTATCGGCATCACGGTCATGCTCCTCTTGACTGGGATATCCTTCCGCTTTGGCGACATGTGCCATATCAACATCAAGCATGCGACCAAGGATTACTGGGCCCCGGTCATGGCCTTCGCGGGGGCATCTCTGGTCCTGCAGCTCGCTACGATGGCGTACTGTATCCATGTTTACGTGAAGTCCATCTTTGATACCACCGACTCCAGCACCAACAGTTCCCACCTGCCGTCCTATACATCCAGCGTCCGCACCGTCACTGCGCGCCAAGCATACCGTCGTATTCGACGAGTCCTGCAGTTGCAATGGAGAGGCGTCGCCTTGGTTTTCGTCATTATCGGCAACGTCATCTTCTTCGCCGTGGTGTTCATCCAAGTCAACAACAAGACGAGCCTGACCCCGGAGAACCTACACAAAGCCCAACCATGGATTTTCTGCTTGGTTTCCACGAAGGGTGACGTCAACAAATGCCAAAGCCTGGCGCACGCCATTGGCCCGAATGAATCGACGATTTTGGCCCTACTGATTCTCTTGTCTCTGGTTGGGTTTTGGAACTTTATTTTGTTCGCACGTCCGGGGATGTTCCTCGGCTGGGCCGAGTTCTTCAAGACCAAACTTGGGCGGAACCACGAGTTCGTCTCTGCGGATGCTCGTGCGAAAACCCCGGACACACGGACGTACGAGATGCTGGGGAGCGCCGTACTCACATCCTGCAAGTCGCCAGAACCAATCGTACGGTCTCCCAGCGCGGCGCGGACCAAGAGCCCGGAGGGGAGCCACTACGGACGAGATGCGCGGTACGTGCGGCCGTCAATGAGCTTCTCGTCGCCTCGGCCACCCAGCGCATCACAAGGACGCGATTGGGATCCTCAGTCCACGTTTGCCCAGTCGAACCATCAGCACACTCCCTCCCAGTGATTTCCCTTCTTTTCTGTTTTCCCTTTACTTCGTTTTAATCAACGAAAAGTCCTGTACATTGATTGTATGATGTATGATCCTATACCCTATCTGTTCTGTGTTGCATAGCTATCTTCATGTTCTATACTAGTCAATCATCTCGAATGATAATGGAAGAGACCAAAACCCGGTTCACCGTTGACCGTCATTCCTTGGAATCCCCCCCAAACCCAAAAACAGCTTGCAGAAGCTGACCAGCACAAAGGGACGGAAATCCGGACCCGATGAAACCCTTCTTCCTTCACCCCCCGCATTTCGGTAGCTTGGATCCATAATTGAGGTCACCGACTAGTGTCGATAGTTCGATACGGAGGACCCTCCCTAAGGTTCCAGAGCCACACCCGCCCTCTGACTTTTCCCAAACCCTCCCTTCAACGCATCATTCTCCAACCCTAAACCAAACACAGAAGGTCTTGTCTCCCAATACCAATTAATTACACAATGAAATAAAATAGAATTAAAGATATTAAATCCTGACAATAACCCAAATCCCCGAAATCCTCCCGCCGGAACAACCTCACCAATCACGTCCCCCCGAATAATCCGCCAACCGCGGATCCCCAAACCATCACATGTCACGACGACCCCTAACTTCCCCCATTTTCCCGACGCGCGCCCGCGCCATGGTTTCGTTTCTTCTAGAACGGCGCTGATAGTCTGTCATACATGGTTCTCCCGAGGTCCCCGTGGCAGATCGACAGTTGGTTTCCAAATTTCAATTGCCGTCATTGACTCCTTTCGGCTAGGATCTACTGCCAGGGTGGGTTATATTTGCGTAGTGGTTGGGGCAGACCGGTGGGGTTTGGGGTGAGACTTTTTTTTTTTTTTTTTTTTTCTCTCTGTATTGTCGCATTTGGGTCATGATTACGACGCTGCCCCGTGGGGTAAGCAAGGCTGGGTCGTGCATGGATGCCGTAGTGTAGTGGAGGTGATCGGTGGAGATTACTACCCTTGGGACGACGTGGTGTGATCGGATCTGTGGCATGATCGGTCCGGCATTGTGTGGATTTTGCGGGGGATAACGAGGGATCTGGGATCTTAGTTGGGGGTGTTATAGTTATACTGCTTGATTGTCGATATGGGGTTTGGTGGCATTGTGTGAGATTCAATGAAGTCAGTCAGTCCGTCAACTATTGAACTATATCACCGGGAGGTATGGAACACTATTACACTATACAACTGGAATGTAAGTAAGATACATCTCGGGACCCGGATACACAGCTTCCGTCCTGTGATGTGCATCCAGTCTACCATGGACCAACGCCTCGACCGGACCAAAGTCTTGTTGAACTTGGTCCAACGTCGCACAGCTTGAAGTTAGCTATCTGGCGTATCTGATCCGGTAGGTGAAGGCGAGGGGTCCTGTCTTCCGCAATGGCAGTTAAGGTTCGTCCCTAGTTTAGACAGGAAACGATGAGCTTGGGCCGAGGGTTCAGGGTGGACCACGTTCACATGTCGCACGCTGATCCATTTCCACTTCAATCAGCGATAGCCGACAGAGCTATTACAAAACATGACGCTCTTTGTGTGCCCGGGCTTAATCAGTGTTGGCGGTGGTGGCGAGTGCCGATATTACACAGTATATGATATATACTGATATACCCTGGGGATAGGGTTTGATAAGGCCTGTGATCACTTGACCTGGCCCTTAGGATGGCATTTGCTGTTTCGGGCAGCGGCTGATATTAGGTTTTGTTGACATTCTCTTAATGAGTCGAGACAGCTTGGATATTGGGTTTCCGAGGCGTCGACGACAAAGACGTTAGGTGTCATCTGCAGGACATGCCGGTCTTTGTTGCGATGAATCGGTATGCGTTTGCCGAGCCATGGCGCGCTTGCAGAATCAGGTACCGCCGTGCCATTGAGCTCCTGTCAAGCTTTGACCTTCGAAGCTCCTGAAAGAGCTACCATGGGTCATAGCGCCTCGATGTATCGTGGCTTGCGAACAAAGAATCTCGCTACAGGTACCCGACATAACACCGCGGGAAATTCGGGGATTCGGTACCGTTCAACATTTATGGATACTTACAGGCACTAATGCAAGTGGGAGATTTGTTGGGCTCAGACACCTTGATTTATTTGTCAAGACTGGTTGTACCTCTGCCATTGCCGAGGGTGGGATATTTGGTTAACCCAACAGAGTTTCTATGAAGCTCTACGGTCATGAGTTTGGCTGACATCTTGACGCAGAGAAACATGTGTTTAGCTGCCTAAAGCATATTCACAGAGTGGAATTACTGTTTTTGTGGGATGATATCAATCCTCAAACAAGAAAACTCAGCAATCTCATTTCAAATGAAGACTAAAGGGATTCTTCAACTGGGTCTATCATTAGACTCTTGATGTTAGTACACAGGATAGTTATATCTACATTCACATAAGACTGCTCACATGTCCCCTTCTGTGACCCTAAAAGGATAGCATAGCGACCCTGTCATGGAGCTTCCATCTACCCAAGGCCCCAGGACAGGGTATCTCAGATGGTGAGCAGATTAAACCCAGACACGGAGGACCGTCACCAACTAAACAGCAGGTGCGTATTTGCAATATGATACCCTGAATACCGGGATATGGCGAGACGAACTACACTGGTCGCCTCTTGGAGGAATGGTGTAATGATGTGCTCAATAAGTCTTTGCGGCCGCGAATAGGGCCCTGGATAGAACATACAACCGCTGTCGGCATTTTTGCAGCCAATATTCTGTGAGGTGGTCATTAGAGGAGGAGGAGAATGGATAATCTATAGTTATCAAATACCAGTCTCTCAGACCTGGTGTCAATATTCGAATGATATTGTCACAGGACTACGAGGTATCTAAGCTTACCAAACAGGTCAACTCACGACAGTTTTAAGTGTTTTTCTGTGGAAGCACTCTAAAAGTCTATCGTGTTTCAATAATAGTTTCACACAGGTTTAGCTACAGCAGCTGAATTGAATCAAGCTGATACAGTTGATGGGTTGCCACACCGTGCATGGAGAACACTTCCGATGCCTCTGGTGGTGTAAGGGCGAGAAGGTCGAAGGCCTGTTTTGCGATTAATTGGCGACGCGTCAAGATCTAAAAACGTGCACATCACCTTTCGATGATGTAGAACGATATGAGAAATTTACTCCGAAGACCCATGATGGCTATCTGACTTATGATGAGGGTCGTGTGGGTTAGGAGACGAGGTATATACTGCCTAGATCTTTTTAGACTGAACTTTTTCTTTGTTGATAAACCCTTTGTCGTGATAGTCCTATGCTCTCAGTTTCTGGCGACTATGGTGTTGCGAAGTGACGGGGCTTGCTTCATATACGGGCGTCCGGGATGTTGAATTGGCTGGCATACGTTGTCAGGTTACTTTGGCGTATTGTATAGACCAAACATCCTGAAAAAGCAAAGCTAGGATAGTAGTTTTATGTATTTGTTGAGAATACCATGGTGATGCAATTCGTACCGAGAGAGTTTTTGACTTCTAGAAAGCGTCGTCGAACAATACTAGGATTGATCATTAGAATCTTGCAAACCCGAATCCACGCACCTAGGCGTGCTTGGTCAATTGCCCTGGCTAGGGAGATAGTGCTAATATCCAGCACCAGATCTACAGCAATACTGTGGCGCGGTAGGGGTTGCTATGGTTCTTTGTTGAATAAACCCAGGTGTATCAGAGCTGTGCATATACTTGGTACATTCTATGCCATCTACATATTTCTCTTTCCAGTAAACGTCTATAAGACGTGAACAACCGAAATGGAATGGTTAGCGGTTCCGAAGCCGCTTTGACATCCGTCTTGTCGTCTGCGTCTCAACAATGGTCTTGACATCCTTATCATCACTGGGCTCGGTCTTCACGTTGCTTTCGCTTGCAGACCTCTTCACTCCTACAGCTGTAGCAGTAGTGATTTTCGTCGTAACCTCGGCTTTGCGATCCTCATCGGGCTCGTGCTTGACCTTGACTTGCACCTCCTCCTTCTTCGAAGCAACGAGTCGATCCGAGAATGACCTCAAGTTAGCCGTAAACAAAACACTCTGTGCCCAACCAGCCTCGCTTCCCCAAAGCTTGCGGAAATGATTGCCCACGGCGTCATATGTAGCCTTTGTCAACGATTTATGGGCACCTTTGCCAAACTTGTAATCTCTCTGAGCTATTTGCCACACTGTTCGGTAATGAGTTAGCATTCGACAACGTCCGTAGAAAGAAATAATGACAGGAAAAGTACCGTGGGTATCAACAGGAACAGATTCTCCCCATCCCAACCCCATCAGACAGACACAATCTGCAACCTTGGGCCCCACACCCTGTAACTCGAGCAGCTTCTCATGTGCCTCGCGATATCCCTCTCGGCCTTCTGGTCTCATCTCCCCACCGGGCGCAGGTTCAACCCCCAAAGCGGGAGACTCGGGGTTCCGCAAAGAATCCAACCATCCTTTCTCGCGCTGTGTTGAGACAATCACTGCCGTTTGATATATGTATTTGGCACGGTATCCGAAGCCCAGACTCCGCAGCCGACTCTCTACATCCTCGCCGGCCAGGGCCTCGGGTGGTGGGAAGTCATGGTACGCGCGGCCGTCGATAGAGGCGATGAAGGGGCCGTAGTTGATACAGAGTTTCTCGACCATCTGGGATATGCGCGCGATGTTGTTATTGCTGCTACAGATGAAGGAGACTAGAGCCTCCCAGGCGTCTTGACGTAGGATGCGGATTCCGGTGAATTGAGGAGCTTTCTTCTTGAAGTTGGGGTCGTTGGAGGACCAATGGGAGTAGAGGGATGTCAGATCGGAGGCGAGATTGAAGTAGTGTGTGAGAATAGGGAGGATGTCATCTTGATCAGATTGAGGTTTGTCTAGAGGTTTGTCCGAGTCGGCACGAGAGGGCGGATGTGATGAAGGTGGTGTTGGGAGAGGGGCCGGGGGTAAATAAGTCCTATAATGTAGATGTGTCGGGTCCTGATTGAGAGATAGGAGGCGACCATGGAGGACACATCTCCATTCATCGCTGTCAGGCACGTTGTGCCATCTAGATCAATTAGCCAATGCGCCGGATATGTATAGGAGAAAAAGGGGCAGCGCTCACCGAAATGACTGCCCACAACGGAGCGTCGTGTTAATGCATAGCTCGCTGAGACTAACTGGCAGTCTGCGCCATTCTGAAAAAGCCCCGACAGTCATGATAACCGTACTGAATCAGCTGGAAACTTCAAAAAGAGACTCCTATCATATCAGGGCAGATAAAGATTCTGCCAGTTCGGATGGAAAACAGAAGGCGGTCAACTTCGCAGACACACGCGCTAACCGCTTCGGCTCTAGACGCCGCGGCTGCTCGCCGATCGTCACGACTGGAGTTTTCCTCAGCGCAGCTCCGTCGTGCAAGCATCCTCTCCCTCATCCTGGATTGTTGGTTCTCTGCCCTGTTGCCCGCTTATTTTGACTAGAGGCATATCCCGAGGGCTGCTGCTTTTATAAATTTACCCACAACCAGAAACAGCAAGGAGCAACGAATCCTGAGCTCAGTATGAACGGCGATACGTATTCGTCCAGAGGTCAGTACTCGCAGTGCAGTCCCACTGTTAGCTGTCACATGGAATGGTCATCTAATCGTTATGGTCGCAGACTCTGGCCGCTCCAGGGACTACTACGTGAGTGCTTCATGGCTGTCATGTTGCCTTCACTTCATACTAACGTAAGCCCTATCAGCGCGACGAGCGACGAGAGCGCGGAGACAGAGGAGATAGAGGAGACAGAAGACGTTCGAGATCCCCCCACTACAGCTCTAGAAGTTCCCGACGCGAACATGAAGTAGATACGTACTCGTCGAGCCGTGACTATCGCGCCAGAGAACGGGAGGACCGCTACTCCAGCCGGAGGGATGATCGTGAATGGGACCGCGACCGCGGCGCAGACCGCGGTGGAGACCGTGGCGATCGCCGACGCAGAGACTACGATGATCGGTCATCCCGACGCGATAGGGATCGAGGAGATTTGTTCGAAGAAAGACCTAGACGAGATGGCAGAGACCGCGACCGTGAGCGCGACCGCGGTGATCGTGCCGACCGCGGCGGCGGCGGCGGCGGCGACAGGAGAGAAAGGCGAAGGAGTGCGTCGCCACCTCCTCGGAAGAGGGAAGCAACGCCCGACTTGACAGAAGTACAATCGGTTTTGACTCGAAAACGTCGTCTGACGCAATGGGATATTAAGCCTCCTGGTTACGAGAATGTGACTGCGGAGCAGGCCAAGTTGTCAGGTGAGATTGCTTTCATATGCCCGTGGATATGTGTTGGATAGAGAAAGTTTACTTACTTTGCAGGCATGTTCCCGCTTCCTGGTGCCCCACGACAGCAACCCATGGATCCTAGTCGCCTGCAGGCTTTCATGAGCCAGCCCGGTGCTGGAACGGCAGAGAGCGCCTCCCTGAAACCATCCAACTCCCGCCAGGCCAAGCGCTTGTTTGTATCCAACCTTCCTGCGAGTGCAACGGGAGAGAACTTGCTGTCTTTCTTCAATCTTCAGCTCAACGGCCTGAATGTCGTTCACAGTGTGGATCCCTGCATCTCAGCCCAAGTGTCCGATGATCGTAGCTTTGCACTCCTGGAATTTAAGTCGCCGAACGATGCTACAGTCGCGCTTGCTTTCGACGGAATTACGATGGATGAGAATGAAGCCTCCGGCAACGGAGCGGCGAATGGAGCACCCCAGGGCCTTGAAGTACGGCGGCCCAAGGATTACATTGTTCCCAGTGGCAATGAGCAGGAATACCAAGAGGGCGTATTGCTGAACGAGGTTCCCGACTCGCCCAATAAGATCTGTGTGTCAAATATTCCTCATTACATTCCGGAAGAGCCTGTCACCATGCTTCTGAAGTCCTTCGGCGAGTTGAAGTCTTTTGTTTTGGTTAAGGATAGCTCAACGGAGGAGTCTCGGGTAAGTACTGCTGAACGACTGACTATGGGCTGCGACTGACTTAGCTAGGGAATTGCATTCTGCGAGTACGCTGATCCTAATGCTACGAGCATTGCCGTGGAAGGACTCAATGGCATGGAACTGGGTGACAGACATCTCAAGGTTGTGCGTGCCAGTATTGGAATAACGCAGGCCGCCGGACTCGATATGGGTGTCAATGCGATGTCGATGTTTGCCAAGACCACTTCCCAAGATTTGGAGACCAGCCGTGTGCTGCAGTTGTTGAATATGGTGACGCCCGAGGAGCTCATGGACAACGATGATTACGAAGGTACGTACTAACCTTATGCCATCTTGTAGCTTACTAATGGCGATAGAAATCTGCGATGATGTGAGCGAGGAGTGTTCGAAGTATGGTCAGGTAGTTGAATTGAAGATTCCCCGTCCCTCCGGCGGCAGCAGACAGTCTCCCGGTGTGGGCAAGATCTTTGTCAAGTTCGACACGGTGGAATCAACAACCAACGCGCTCAAGGCGCTTGCTGGTAGGAAGTTCTCTGACCGGACCGTGGTGACGACCTACTTTTCTGAGGTAAGTCCCTGTCTTCCTTCCCGGAGTCCGTCTCATCTAACATTCGTCTAGGAAAACTTCGATGTGAACGCCTGGTAGTGTAGACGGCGGGAATGGACATTGTTCAATTGCTCTAGTTTTTCTACATTCTTGACCATTAAAGATGCTTAATCGATCAGATTCCCTGGGTTGACCGGACCTGGTGCAGGCTTGTCTGGCTGGGGTTATACATTTATTGCGTGTGTATCATAGCGAGAGTATGAAATTGGAGTGTATCATCTAACGCGATTATCATTGTAGATCTGTCACTAACAGGTAACACGTGGATCTATCGAACGGTGCGTGGCTAACGATCTGCTTCGAAGCTGAAGGGCAGTGAGCCTTGACAATGTCTCTATGGTACCGGTTTCATTGCATAGCTGAAGGATAGTCAGAGGTTCCTTCATCGCCAGCAGCAGATGCTTCCAGGTCCTTTCTGAAGTCCATCTGGCTGATCTTCAATTTCTGCGTTTGCTGAGAGCACATGGCCTGTAGGAATGACACAGTTAGCTCATGAACGACTATGCACCAACAGAAAAGGTATATCTGACCTCCTCAATACTGTTTTCAACAAGGTAGCGGGTGACTAGGACCTGCTGCTCCTGGCCAAGACGTATTGCGCGTGCAACAGCCTGGCTCTCAACACTAGGATTCCATTGCGGCTCGACGATGAATACCCGATTGACGGATTTTAGGTTCAACCTGCTTTACTTCAGCCAGAGTATTCTTCACAAGTAAGAATCATCGGAAAGCAGGCCGTACCCGAAAGCTCCTGTGCCTGTTGTCATGATCAAGACGGGAACCGCTCTGGTGCCATCGAATTTGTCAAGGATCTTTTGGCGCTGAGATGTCGGTGTTTTGCCGTCAATGCGCTCAAATTCTATACTTGAAACTTTCAGATGCTTTGCTATCAGATCAAGGGTCCGTGTCCAGCATGAGAAAATGATACTGCACCGTTGTCAGTGATAAGAACAGCTTGCACTGATCAACCATACCTTTTGGTTGTCCCTATATCCCTCTGCACGTCGGATATGAGCACCCTCATCTTGGATGAGTGACCGTCCGCGTTGAGATAATCTGCGCCGCTTCGGTTTCTCTGGTTTGACGCGGTGGGTATATGGCCACGGTAGCGTGATCCCCTAAGAGATTCACATAGTGGACAGTGGCGCCTCTCCTCTGGGTCTGACTGAATGCTGCTGCCCCACGAACAGTCATCACATAGGACATGCTTGCAACTTTCTACATACTTTGGCCGCCTGCCATGTGGCATAACCGGCAAAGGTTGTCGGCAACCTGAGCAGCGGTTCAAGCTATCCCTTGTCATAGAACAGACAGGGTCCAGCTCATCCTCCAGCAGGTTCCTCTTCGCCCAAGAGAACCGGGGCTGGTATGTTCCATGATTGCAAAAGCTCCTTAGCTGCAAAAAGACCTGGAACATGCCGAATGTCTCGGCTTGCTGATTGTATTCCCCAGCCTGCTGGTGGATGAATCGCTTCATGTCTTTTCTTGTAAGCTCATACTTAGCACGTTCTTCAGGAGTAAATTGCACACGGCGTAATTCTGATCGTTGGCCTGGCAGGTTAACACGCTCAATGGTTCTTCTGAGACAGACAGCTTCTAGAAGGTATGTGAGCCTTTCGATTGCTTTCCGCTTGGTTGCCCTGACTCCAAAAGGATTAGCTATCCAGTGACTGAAGTTTCTGGGATCGTGGAAAGGTTTTAGCTGTAAAAAGGCCAATAGTGAGCCTAGATCGCCTAAACTGTTCTGAATAGGAGTTCCCGACAGACACCAGCGTGATCTGGCTCTCAGTTCGACCACAGCCCTATGAAAGGTTGTGCTACGGCGACGTATCATGTGGGCTGAACCTGGTTAACATCGTCGCTTCATGCAGACATTACCCATGTCAGTGACCGACCTTCATCCAGGACAACTCGATACCACGCAAAGTCATGTAGCGGGCTCTGCCCCTTTCCGAGGATCTTCGCATCATGCTCCTTTGCAAGGGTGTTATACGTGGTAATGACAATATCGTATCGGTCGATGTTGCTAACTAGCTCCTTCCGCGATCGTCCATGGTATCTCATCATCTTCATGCCGCCATTTAGGTGACTGGAGGACTATTAGTATCTTGAGAGACCACGGTGACAAATTTCTTACTCATCAATCTCCCTCTCCCAGGTGTTAATCAACACTTTACAAGTTAGCTTGCTCATATCATTGCGGCGTGAAGGCCCTTACCGCGTGAGGGAACAATGACTAACGTCGCTCGACTAGGTGTCTTTGCAAGGGAAGCTCCTGGTAGAGCCTTCGTCTCCTCTACCCATTGACGTGCTTCGCGCAATGTCTTTGCCGTAAGAACCAGTGTCGTAAGGGATTTCCCCATGCCCATCTCATCAGCAAGGATTCCTCCACCACTCTCGTCAGGTTGCTCTTGCTGCTCGTTGCCGGTGATGACATGGCAATACCTAGTTCCAGTCAGTGCCAATGCTTCATACGTGAAGTGGGAGTTCCTACAGTTGCCCCCGGCCCACAGACTTTGGTTGCCAGAGGCGATACTTGTCTTCTGAGATATTGCCTGTTTCTCGCTGTATCATGAAATCTAACGCTTCTCCTTGATGCCTATTACATTGCAAGAATCAGCTTCTAGACCATTGCAGAAGGAGTACAGAATTGACAACTGACCGGTATAAGGTCCTGATCAATGTTTCGCTCCCTCCCAGTTCAGTAAGATGATCACCTCGCTGTAGCGAATTAAAGACCTCCGCCATGGTCTCGCCGAAGCCTTCGTCCCGCTCAGGCGTAGTTTCCGATACTTCCTCGTTTACGTCCTCCTCATCCTCGGTGTCTGTCTCATCCATCCCATCCAACCGTAAAATATGTGGATTATCATATTTGATCCCAACACGACAGTCATCGGGGTGTTGGAGGAAGAGATCTTTCTTTGAAAGCTCTCTGCCTACTTCATCGCGGTCATACTCTCTTCCATAAACGTTGATGCTCACACGGGTCGCAGCATCAGCTGGCTTCCCAGCCCGACGCAGGGACTCAACGAGCGAATTGAGATTGGTGAGAGCATCGATCTCGAATAAGGGCAAACAAATAAGTGCTTCCAACGCCTGCTCCATCTTTCTCGATAGATATCCTAGATCCGTGCCGTCAGGAAACCTGAGGAAGAGTGACCCGTCGCCAGATGGTTGGATGCTAAGGGTGTGAATATGCTGGTTATTATCTTTGAGTGCTAGGATCTTAGTCTCTAGTTCTTGGCCTTTCCCTACTAGTTTAACCTTCTCGTGGACGAGCTAAGTCTATGTTAACCTCTGATGCTTGTGCAAGGGATTGTGACTAACCATCCCATAGCAAACCTGCTTTCCCTGCTCACTGGACGCGACATCCACCATCAAAACGCCAACGTTACCCACCGGCCCATCGGTAAAGTCCACCCCAGGCGTTGATGTCATGGAAGTACCACTCAACCCTACATCATCAGGCACCGGCTGCAAAAAGGAGGCTTGATCAAAGGGAGTGGCGTCTAGCCCTGGAATATGCTCAAGCTGATCCACAAATATTAAGTCTTGGTCGCCAAAGGAATGATTGAACGACATATCTGTCGGATAGACGATCGAATCAAGGTGGTCCTCTGATGGGTTCAGAGCCCTAGTCCCATCAACAATGAACTACATAAAATAGCGGGACCATCAACTACCAGTCAACAGGCACTTCGAGCCTCGGACGAACACGCCGCATATCATCTGTCCAGTCGTCTCCATCGTCCTCGTCTGTCGGGTTGAGAAGTGGTCTGAGCGACATCGTTGTTGCTTGCTTAATCAATGCTGCTGTGACGATGGAATACGGGTTTCATGGATCTTCTGTTTGAAGTCACTAGCACCTGGGCTGCGATAAGGGGAAGAAATGCAAACCTATATAGCTGTGAAGAGCACTGATCTCACTGCTGAAGACGAGGCTGAACTAGGGCTGAGTCGGAGGGCTTAGATAAGCCCAACTGCCCCTCCTAACGTCCCCTCCAGGATGCTAAAAGTGCAGTGAGTATCCACTGGATGGCGACAAAGATTACATATAAGGTCAACGTCTCCTAGGCCCTAAAATTGCAGTACACGTCGCGTATGATTGTGCAACACGTGGCAGCCTAGACGAGGCTGACCGCAGAGCTCTCCAGTTCTCTAGCGGGCTAGAATTGCAGAGTCAGCCTCACTTTCTGCTTTCTGTTTCAGCATAATTGTTTAATCAACCCTCCATTGAGCTAAAGTTGCAGTGCCGCCACATTACTGATATACCTACTTTGCCATCAAGGTCTCGCTACTGATCTACAGATTTAACCCCAAGGCAGACAGTATTCGAGTAAATTGACTACCGAAATCCTCCAGCTATGGCCTGTTAAAGAATGACAAGAATTTCTGAACACACTTGAAACATTTGCTACCGTCACAGCTGTATCCGTATCATTGAATACCACCCTGCTCAGATCTTGCACCCAGCTGTCTGCTTGGCGTCACTCAAGGTAAAGCCAGATCCGCGAATCTCCGGAAAGGCATTGATATTGCGGCAGCTGGCCTCGAAGGTCGCAACCTGGTCACTACGGACAGGACAGGCCCAGGGGGTATTTTCATTCCTGCAGGGTATGCCAACAGCATGACAGGGGATGGGGCTGGTGTTGCAGCTCATGATGACGAAGTTGTTCTGGGCTGAGATGGCGGTCACCAGGGCGAGAGCGATGGCGGTGTATGTGAACTGCATTGTGCTGGATGAAGGGTTAGTTACTGATTGTATACATAGTGAATTGATTATCCAAGACCTACAATACTGTGGAGCTTGTGGGGTTTCTAGCAGACAAAGTTTGATAGTGTCCAAGTCCAGAGGAGGGTGTTTGATTGTTGGATACCAGCAGAACTCTGTGGGTTTCCTTGTTACTTAAATATCCATCGAGGCTACTATAGAATACTAACAACTCAGTTGTATAGAGCAGTAGCTGAGTATATTAGTCTAGATTCAGATAAGCATTATTTAGGTCCGCTAGCATCTGGGCTGCTCCAGGGCCGGAGGCCGGATGCATTGTCAAGCCACTCTGTTATCGTTGCACACTAGAGTACGTGTGCACCTACTTTGGCACCTTCTCTTGTCAGCATAATGCAATCTTTCTTGGTGATAGTGTTAAATTTCATATACCCCTGTTCGGCGTGCTTTTAGATGTAACATCATGCCTTGATCAGCGAGACGTTGTGAATATACCCCGAGCTGATATTGTTCGAAAATCCTTAACGACAATGCAGACTGATAGCACATCAGATGTGTATAAACCGCCATTGCGTCCTACCTATGGTCATTCGAAACATGGCAAATCATAGCTGGCGATTTTGTGGAATATGCTTGGGGAGTCATCATTGCTCGGCAACAGTCGGCTGCCCTGGATAGCCCATATCTATGGACTGAGACAAAGTAAGCTAATTGGAGCCTTGTTGTGATGGCTACCTGAGGTGCGCATGCCTGATTAGAAACTTGTCTGGGAAAATTCCGAATGCTCTTGTGCTTGGTAGTATTGGACCATCCAATGCGCGGATGGAATCTCTACGCTCCGAAATGGCGAAGGCTCTAACGGCCACATCGACAGGACTGGGGAAATCGAGGAAGAATCTTCATGGTAATGAAGGCTTGGATGATTACGTGTCGAGCATGGGAGGTATCAGACTGGGTTAAGATGAACGTGGATGTTTGTCTTTTGGATGGTTTCTCAATCAATAGTCAAGAAAATCACATCTGCTATATCATAGCTGTAAGATTGCGACTGAATAGAAAGTAAAGAGCTTTTCCAACAGTTGGCTGTCAGTTCGAATTCTTGTAACCTCATAGCTTCATCTTAGCCCACTACGTCATGGCTATACCTATAATCCTTTGTCTTCCCAACCAACTAAAACAATGATATTGCTCAGCCTTAGCTTCTGAGTGTCGGCAGCCGAGTGTATCGCAGAGTATGGCGTCTTGATGAAAGCCAGTTGCTAGATTTCCCATCCGTGTGACCCATGGAGCTACAACATTGCCATAGCAGGCCTGATAATTTGCCTGATATAGCTGACCTCAAGAATTCGTAGACCCTTTGAACTTCGGAGAAAGCAATATCTTGTGCACGAATATGTTCGCCATGGGGTTATGGAACTCCATCTTGAGCAGTCCTAGCTAGTTTTACGGCAGAAGTGGAATGGAGCTATGGTCTCATTGGCGAGAAAATGAAAAGTTGTCCCATGCTCCATTTCAGGACGGAGGGATAGGAATCCATTAATAGTGGCCGTTTGTACCTTGTGACTACTTGATCCAGATCTTCCAAGCTGACTCCGTCTCCAATATGTATAATATAGAGCTGGGGAACTGAGATATTGAAGGTAATAACTAGCGAACTCATCTTGTGTGTTTTTGGGTTAAACATGAATCATGATTCAGTATATGATATCCTACGATGTGTAGTTCATGGTCTACACTCACAGTAACATGTCCGGATTATGTTTGAGAAAAAATATAGATATGTCAATTCGATAACAAACAGGAACAGACAACCCAACAGTATTGAACCATACAGAGATTAAGCTAAGTTTCACCAATCCTAACTGTTACTAAACCTTCTCCCTAGCCAAGAGACTAGACCAGACAATCTCATATCTACTCAACAATGTCCAGATATCCCATGGCATTTTAGAACACCGTCGGTGCCAAGCTCCAACACACCATCTACAAACAATCAGTTAACACAACAGTCTGGTTTTTATTGCACAAAATACTCACCTAGGTTGAAACTCCTGAGACCCATTTTTACACCTGTAACACGGTCGGTATGGTCTTTGGGCTCGGGCACGTTCGCGCAGTGACAGAAAACGTTGTCGCCTTGTTCGTTTCTTTGGAAACGGCAGTTCCAACAATTCCCATTCCAACTAGCAAGTCCATTTCCACTAATATTGTCAGTTATTGCTGATTCCATATAGATAACGTGGGACATACTTCTTTTCTGCGGTAAACTTATGCGCTGTTTTATCCCAACCAAGGCATCTGTTCAGACACAAACCTGCCGTCACTTCACCAGCATCCCTGTTATTCTTGCACTCCGAGAACAAACTCTGTGCAGGTGCATATTGTTGGTTTCTTTGAGGCTGTGGACCGCGTATCTCTATCCAAGGGCACTGTTTTAAGATGTACTTTCTGTCGCGAGGGGAAGTGGGCATGCTTCGTTTTGCGGGAGTCATGTCGTTGCCCGCAGCCAATGCTATCAGGAACGAGGCAAAGACAAGCAACGGCCAGTACATTTTTGCAGTCCGCTTAACGAGAAAGGATAGAATTGTAGACAATGAACACGAAGAGAAAGGAGTGAAAAAATTAGGACCCTGTTGAATTCCAGTACTTTCTGGGGTCGAGGCACAGACAATTTATGTGAATTCCGCTGTCTCTGTGAAAGTAGACTGGGCCCACGCAGTTCAGAATGCCCCTGAGATCAGAAGTTAGCTTTTTCTGTCTTTCTTTATGGAGTTTGATTCTGTGCCACAGTGTAGAGATCAGCTCCACTAGTTGCTTTGCAATCAGTGCTGGTAAAGCGGCCTGAGCACCTGCCGCGAAACATGCTCTAAGAAATGGGGCACTCAGGGCAAACGGGATGGAAGCTTCAGCCTTCCCCATACCAAGACCGATCACTTTAGGCCGGTCCCCATAATTAAATCCATCACCTTAGATAATATCTCTTGGACCACTAGGGTGTATTCCTTGTCAAGTCTGAAAGGTGCAAGTTAAACCATATTTCGCAGCGCCCTGGAACAAAGCCTCCCATGGCAAATTGTATTCGACACTAAAGTTTGTATTAAAGGACCAAATGATGGACCTCGAATGAAGCATAACAGTTCCAGGCTGTAAGCCTGCAAAGGTGAATAGTCAAATGTCATTCAGCCGCTCTCCTTTATCCCCAGGATATCAGGCTGCAGATGAACATGATTTTGTCTTCAAACAGGCTCTCATATTTCAGCCTCTAGCTAAACAAGACAATCAACTCTCTCGCCTAGCCAGGTTTCTACATACTAGTAAATGACCGCAGACTGTGTAAAAGGAAGTGAGAAGCCACTAGACTAATCAAAACTATTTCACCACACACTATATCCCTACAGGCAGACCAAAAGTCCAGACTGTCTGTCTCCCGAGTCAAGTTTTGGTAATAAGCTCGAGCCCCGTGGACGTAACACGGTAACTCTGTCTTGTTTCACGATTAGACAAGCGAAGCTCCCGCATGTTGTTGTTAACGAACAGGCGAGTGGGCGCTTCCTCATGACGGATATTGAGCACCTCTCCTCCGTAGCCAGAAATAGGAAATGTCCAGTTTCTTGCTGTGTGAGATGTGCTGCCCTTGACATCCAGATTAAGTAGCTCGTTTCCATCGGCATCTAGAACCTGCAAGGCGGCGTACGTGTCATTGAAATAGTGATGAGCTACACCGTCCTTCAAAGCTACAGTCAGTTTCCTGCCAACTAGATCTAACTCTGCCGTCAGGAACTGCCAATCCCCGATGCCTTTGAATGCAGCCGTGAAGGAATTGCCGAGACCTTCGTTGGGTGCGTTATTGTCAGATGGTATGCAGTCGGAATATCTTTTCAGCAGATCGTCGCGTTGAGAGCCGGTAAACTGGCCGATGGCCAGCCAAATATCTACCTTGCTAGGACAATCGGCGTTTAACAGAGTAGGGTGACCCCGAAGTGCAGTTGCCGCTGCTTCTATCCGCGCTGACAAGGCAGCCAGCGGGTCGTTGTTGAGTGACTGGTTCTTGAGACCACTGGCGGTTATCTCGAAGGTATTCGTTTTTTGGGTGTGGTCGATCACTCCGTCAAAGTTTGGTCTCAGCTGAATACGGTGGCTGGGTTCCGCATGATAAACCTCGAGTGTATAGCCCGACTTGAAGGGTAGCTTGTCATTGCGTAGTGTTGCCCCGACACCTGGCATTGTGGCGCGAAACTGCTCTTGCCCACTGTTATCTTTGATAACCACTTCTGCGTATGTTTCATTACCAAAGTAGGAATGGGGGTCTTTGTTAGTCACAGCTACTTGCACGACATGATTTGCTTGGTCGACTAGTATGGTGCTGAACAAACTGTCCCCTAGGCCTAGCAGCCTGATCTCTTGGTTGGCTACCTGAGAGCCAGTTTGAGGGACAAAGTTCACTTGCACTTGAGCTGATCCAGGTTTGACAACAAGATAGTGTTGATCCACCTGATATTTACTGTTTCGCCCCAGCGGGAGACGCAAAGTATACACCCCGATAGGCAGAGCTCCAAGGGCTACATTCGCGGTCTCAATAGTAAGCTGGCGGACATAGCGGGAGCCGTCTAACACTGTAACGGTCTTCCCGTATATCTGGCTCAAGTCATCGATCTTGAGCTCAAGGGTGACATCGCCTTTGATCCCACTAGCGAGCATTTGTGACACGTGGACTAGTGTCAGAGGGCTTTGCAGCTTCAGCTGCCCTTGTAGCTTTGTCAATGTATCTCCATCCACAAGATGGTTAAGAGGATAAACGGCTCTGCCCTGACCGA
Organism: Aspergillus pseudonomiae; assembly: GCF_009193645.1. Lineage (NCBI taxonomy): Eukaryota > Fungi > Ascomycota > Eurotiomycetes > Eurotiales > Aspergillaceae > Aspergillus > Aspergillus pseudonomiae. Next base: position 46,676 of record NW_022476120.1, read on the forward strand.
ACTGGTTGAGCTCACACTGCCCTGGCGAGATATACCCGCTGCATAGCTCCACGATTGGTGTCACATCGATGTGTCCAATGCGACGGAAGCTGTCAGAGAGCATATCAAGAAGCAAATGGTCAGTGGAATCGAAATTTGGCTGGTTGCTAACCAGGCGATATTGTTGGTTGAAATCGGCAAACGAGTCGACACCCGCCTTTTCCACCATCAACATTAAGAAGTACAGCTTTGCCCGAAGGTCCCAGTCATTGAGCGACTTGTGCGACGTGATATAATCCGTGATACCTTGCTCAACCTGGGCTTGCTTGCCATAGTTGTACAGCCAACCTTCCTCATACTTGCGGTCACCTAGATAGGCGCTCTGGTATAGAGCGGCATAAACATTGTTGGATACTTCCCCGTTCCAGAAGTATCGGTCATCGCGGAACGACATCTGATACCCGTGTCCGATCTCGTGCAGATTGCCCCAGTTGCTCGGAGACGGCAGCAGCCACCACTCTTTGATCGCATTCGTGGACGCTGCGGTCCAGCTCTGGCCGTAATATGCGCCACCAGCGCCGTGTTTATCAGCCTTCATGAAATAACGATTGGTAATGTTCAGGTCTGATGGACGCTCTGGCTCGAACGACAGCCCAGCCAATGCATTGTAAAACGAAAAAACTGATTCGTAGTATCCTATCAGCCCATCAATATTGTCCACCTCTTGCGGATGCCTCAGTGCCTCTTTATCAACCACGGGAACGAGGACTTGGGTGTAGCTGGAGTCAAGAAGTGCGAACTCCGACCCCTGATTATCCCAGTGATTGAAGAAGTCGGTCTGACTTTGTCCCTTGCGATAAACGGGTAGTTGCTTTGAACCGTCAGGATATTCATATTCAACCACCGGCGTCACAGCGGCCTCTGAGGTATCGGCGTACACCGTGTCGATGAATGGTACAGAGACAACGCTCACACTGAGCTCGGCCCAGTCGTTGCCCACTTTCTTGGAAGCCTCCGTATTCTGATCATCATTTAACAAGCGCAGAGTGAGCTCGCCAGTGAACGTGGCATTTGTTTGACGAGCCTTGATAGTTTGGCCAGCGCCAAGGACGATGCTGAGATGCTGGCGATCATGGTCAATACCTTTGCCCAGCCCTGCGGCATCGAGCCACTTTGGACGTGGGAGGACGGGGATGTGTTTGGTTTTGATAGCCATGATATGAAAACGGTGGTCCTCACAGAGCGTAAGGATTACCTCGATGACAAAAGGTATGACAAAAGCCTAGGAAATACGAGAAAAATCTTGATCTTTTTTGCAGGACTTTGAGTGGGTACTGACCCAATTAAATTGATCGACCTGGAAAGTTTTGATATCCGTCCCTCGTGGATACTTTGCTTGTTTATATCTATGACAGGACGTTTGGGGCCATGGTGCGTCACCTTTACACCCTATAAACCCCACATCTTCATATCATGTAATATAATTAATGTTTGCGAGGCTAGCTGAGCTCGCCCACAGCTTGAAATCAGCTTCTAACCCCGCATTTTCATTGTACGAATAGCAATTCGAACCAAATGCGCACGCCGCCAAAAGGGGAAGTTTTGGGCCCTGAGTTCAGCTCATCACAACGTAGCTATTGCCGTTCAGCTCTGGCTGCTATGCATGCATATGCGAGAGCTGCGGAGTGGAAAATGTAACCGACATAGGTTCTTTTCGTGATTGGCCAGGATAATCATCAGCTGGGTAGGGATGCATTTCGACAGCGGCTGGAAGCTCAGGAAACAACGAGATTCGTCGAAGACACATTAACTCAGAACTCAGAACCTGTTTTATGGATGACAGCTGTTTGGGGTAGCTCACATACTACTGTACAACCTACTTGGGTTATGTGGGGCGCGCAGCTCCGGTTGGAGATCCGTATGCACGTCGTGCCACGAAGGCTTCAGCTCTGTTGTCTTGTGGTAGATATATAGCGTAGCCACTATAACAAGAACTGGAGAATGTAACCCTTACAAGGGAATCTTGTTTGAATGGTGGGCCATTTGATAACAAGTCATCCTTCTGAGAGTTTGGCAGGAGTACTGCTAGGGCGACGGTGCCGAGTAAGAGAAAATAGCAAACTTAGACCTCGATATCAAGCGCTTCTAGATCGCTGGATCCAGGCTAGCTCAAGAATGTATATTGGTGAGCCTATCACAGCCCTTCATTATGGAGTAGATAAATACTACTTGCACCTTATGAAAGACAAATAAATGGGACGTAACAGTACAACTATCCTGGGAATGATCAATCCTAGTTCTGTCGGGCTAGGACAGGCGATCCTATTGCGTGATCATTTGTGTACAGGCGATGGACGAAGGGGTTGTAACTGTCAAATATATTCAAATAGTATACCAACTATCAAAAGCACATTAACTCCACCTGGTATCCTACCCTCCTGTGTCATAAGCATCAGTGATGTAGCTTTTGACACAGCTATCCTACACGAAAATACTCCAACTTTCCAAATCTCTCCTTTCCCCATCTCTGTAGGCCCTCATCCAAAGACTGGGTCAACCCTTCATCATACCGTAAGCCATCTTCAAGATAAGCGATTCTTTCAGTTCTCCAAACGACCCAGTTCTCTGCCAATACGGACTTTGGGTCCCGTAAGATACCAACCGCGACGTCTACTATTTCCGGGCGATCGCTACAAGTATAGAAGACCACGGCGCCACACGTCCCACAAAAGGTCCTCACCACTCCATCACTTGATGAATAACGTCTCGAAGTCCCTATAACTCGATCATCTGGAGGTGAAGGCGATATATGGTCCACCGGGACGAACATCCAGGCTGCGACATTCGCCCCAGTGACCAAGCGGCAGTCATCACATACGTCCAGTACACCTAGCCATTTGTCATCTTTCCCTTCCAGAACCCATTTACGATTCGCAGGATCCTGAAGGAAATCTCGACTAGGACGGGAGATGTTGAATGAGACCCCTCCACAGTGACATTCAGCCCGTAGAGATCCGTCTTCCGATTCCTGGACCTTCACATTTTCCTGTACGGGGGCCTTATCTTTCTGGTTCAATGAAGTTGAAATGGTAATTACACGACCCTTGATCCGAGGTACAAGCTTGAATAGCCCGGTATGAGTACTACCGTTGGCATGAATGTGTGAGTCTATTTTCCAGACACTTTCGTCTCCGCCGTGGTCGAAGATAGCGCTGGAGACCACCCAGCGGCCATCAGCGTGATCACGGTCACCAACGTGACAACCACATTTGCTACAAAAGAATCGAGTAGATGTGGACTGCGAGTGCGTATACGGTGTCAACTTGTCAAGGCCTGACGGTGAGATGAATTTGGGATGAACATCTCTGGGAAGCGGGGCATGGAAGCTACTGAGGGCTCCATGCGTATAGCGACACACAATACAGTGGCAAAGGTGAACGCTCAGTGGGAGAGCGTCACTCGGAAGGGTAATTGTGAAATGCACAGATCGACAGTGACAGGTTGCAGTAAGGATCTTGTATTCTCTTTCAGCAGCCATTTTTTGATGAGTATACTTGAGATGAATGGAGAGTGTGATGGAAACAATGATATGTACATATATGGGATGGAAACGAGGGGTACCAGCAGTCAGGTGATATCGGATTTATCTCGCTTCGGAGTGATTAATCTATAGCTCGTATTCAGTGTCTTGGGGCAGGTGAGGTGAAGGCTCGCGAGATACTAGGGCTAGGGGTTGGTCGACTGTTCTTCGAAACCTTCCCTCCTACGATAGCCTCAAATATAGCAAAATGAGGTAGTATTAAGCAGTTATATGCAAGCATCAGGCCAGCGATGTGACTCTGTCAAAAGTCTCAGGTTCGGGTATATGATTCAATTGGGTGTGAAACATGATGTTTCCGAGGGCTCCACTTTTACGGACTGTTGTTCGTATCAACGACAGATCGACAGATGGTCGTTGGTGAGATAAAAATAAACCTGTTCCTTCGAGATATTCTGTCTATGATCTGGTGTTGATCGTCATTTCCACTGTTCCACTCAGAGAGCCGCCTTCATATATCCTGACCCATAAGGTCTCGTATGGCAGAGCTTTTCATGTTCGCACCATGGACACATAATGGGTTAGTCGTGAGAAGGGTATGGGACGAAAATCTATAAAGAAAGCAAACTGGGCCAGAGTGTTGTAACTCGCTCCAAGTACTGAGAGTAAATCAATAGAAACGTCACACAATTTCGACTCAGTTCCTCATATATTTCCCACTTACTAGACGAATTCTCTCTTTATTGAACCATGAAATTCCATCTCTGGGCCGTTGCCCTTGCATCGGCACTCTGTGTCCAAGCCAACGAATGGCATGCCTATTACCGCCTCGACAGCAAAGCATACCAGACAAAGTTCGATCAAATGGTCTCGCAAGGCTATAGACTGAACTCAGTCAGCGGATATGAGTACAATAAGGAGGCCAACTTCGCCGTCATCTTCGAAAAGAGGTCCTCACCGGCTTGGAAGTCTCATCACGGCATGAGCTCCGACCAATACCACCAAAAGTTCGAAGACTATCTGAAACAAGGGTATCGCGTTGTCCAGGTCAATGGGTACACAATCGATGGGAAGGACCGCTACACTGCTATCTGGGAGAAAGACTCATCCTTGCCCTGGATCTCGCGCCATGGAATGAACAGAGAATGGATGCAAAAGTATTTCGACAAGTACTTGGAGGAGGGATACAGAATGACCCATGTGAGCGGGTATGAGGTTGACAATGAGAGTCGTTATGCTGCTGTTTGGGAAAAGCGGAATGATAATACTCCTTGGGTCTCTGCTGGGGAACTGAACTCCACTGCGTATCAGGCGACATTTGACAAGCATGTCAAGGATGGATATCGGCTTGTTGATGTGGACGGATACCAAGTCGGAGATGAGGTCCAGTATGCTGCAATCTGGGATAAATCTGCATCTGGTGCGTGGGTGGCAAGGCATGGTGTCGATTCTCCTACTTTTCAGGCTGAGTTCAACAAGTACCGTGATGAAGGCTATGTCTTGAGGACTTTCAGTGCCTACAACGATGGGACGGCGGATCGCTATGCTGCTATCTGGGTCAAATAACTTTAAGGTATCAAGCAGCAAGATATAAGTATTTGTGAGATTAGATGTACACACACCTTCGTGCTGGTATAGATCGCTGTTATTTTAAAACACTTGCTTCTTGCTATTCACCTGCAGCTATGACTGTAAGGTCTAGCAAGACATAACATGCAATATAGATCAGACCATGTTGTCTCAGAACTAGTAATCATGGTAATAGAATTCAGGATTAGACTCTCATTTGTTGCTTGTACACTGGCTACTTTCAGAATGCTAATCATTGGCCTACCAGTTGACACCATCCGCCCCACACATCTTCAATCATCGCCACTCCTACTACTACATTTCATCAAACAGTTGGTGTCGACCCTCCGTATGAATGGATCTATCATTGTTAGTATCCCATCCAAGTGATTATCGAGTAGATAGAGCCATCATACAGTTTGATCATAACACCCATCGGGTGTTTCATAGCCATAAGCCCCTGTGTTGATATACAGCTTATCCTCCTCACAAACATACCACGCTGCAGTATTCTGCCGATCAATATCCTCTACCGTCCAGGTGATCGCATCTCCTTGGAAGGCAAAAGTCCCGTATGCGTTCTCGGTTTCATTAAACCAAGTTTGTAAAGTTCGTTGTGTTTTGTTTGCGGGGTCCTCTACGTTCATGTACAGCTGCTCGTTGCCGGTATCGTAAACGAGCTGACCCGAGACGATATTGAATTGGCCCGCATTTGTGTTAGAAGCTAGATAGGCAGGTCCAGGTGTGGCGCTTGGGATGGTCTGGAGGTAACTGTGGTAATAGGGCGTTTCCACGGCACGGATAAAGTACCAGTCTGGTTGAAGTGTGGGCAGAGTTGAGGTAGCGGCAGTAGATGTCAAAGTTTGCGCAGATGCCTCGAGGGCGAGGAGGACACATGCTAACTTAGGAAACATTTTGTCTGTTTGTAAATGGCTTGGAAGCTTGGTTTGTTCAAACTACGCTGGAATATCACCTCGATTTATAAAACTGGGTTAGGGCTATTTGAATGACGGACCGGCAGATCGGTACGATAGCCGCGGAAATTTGCCATTCTTCCGTTCCGTGACAAAACAAGCAAGTCGCCATATGAAACTACTTACAAGTTTCATGTTGGTGATCATTGCTTAATTGTGCCTAGACCTGCTGCATGGATACCGCTTACAAGATGGAAATGCATGCGGATATCCAAAGTACACGTTTCCCTTTTATCCATTGCTCGGGTAAATAGCTAGCTTAATCTTAGTTCCCTGCATAGTACACTTTCATATAACATCCAGAAGCGATTATGAAGCAGCCTACGGTGCTCTGAGCAATCCTTCATGGTTTACTACCCAACTACCGTCCTGAGGAAAGCCGGGAGCGTCGCCCTGAGATCCTTCCCAGCCGGCAGCCATGTATGCCACTAAAATTATTAGTGTTATCACTATTTCGCGTTTGTATGTATAGTGCACCTACCAGCATAAAGTAGCCCAGCATTACCAGGCATGAAGGGAGGAGGGGTTCCTCCTATATTCGACGCTTGGATTAACAACAGCATTATTTCAGATTGTATCATGACTTACCATCTCCTCCACGCTCGGCAAACCCTAAAATAGACTCATTAGTGATTATGCTCAATACACACTATTAGATGACAACGCACCAGCATCATCAAAATTCCAATAATCATATGCGGTCAGGTGGTATATCGCTCGCTCGCGATCTCCCAGCCGTGCCGCATTGATTGCAAGTACCGGTCTACCCCATCCTCTAATCTTGTCGTCGGTCCACACTTCCCCTACCTTCTCTGCTGTGTTCGAAGCAACATCCGGGTCAACTGCTGGCGTGTTAGGGAGGATGCCTTGAAGCATGATCAGGCTCCGAGGGTCCCCTGTTAGAGAGCTATCATTCCACCATGAACTGTTCAGTCCTTCGTAAACAGCATACAAACCATCAATTTGCGGGAGTGGAGCGAGCCCTTCCGCAACTACTGTCCATTTATCGGGGACTGGCTGGTTAAGTTTCTTTTTCCACTCACGCGCGACGTCAAGCCCATACCTCCAGTAGGCGGTCTGAAAATATGTTAATATCAGTGATATACCGGCGTAGTTAGGCTATGCTAACCTCATATGCAAGATTGAGGCTTTCAGAAGGAGGTGTGTTCTCAGTCACACCATATGCCCTGAGAATGTTAGATAGGTAGATATTCTAGTGGGAATTGACATACGGTGGTCCCAGATCGTAATAGCCTGAGCTTGTATTCTTCCAGGCATAAGAGACCATGTAATCAGCTGTGGCTGTCAGAACGCGGTCCCATCTTTCAAGGGTTTTGCGTGTCGGGGATGCTTGATAAGCCAGAGCTGCCAGGTACATGGGATGAGGCTGCCTTTGTTAGTACAGTGTCCCCTTTCTGGCATATTAGGCTCACCTGTTGCCACAATAGAAGACCGTTGATACCACCGGGAGAGCTCACTCCGGTTTCAACATCAGTCATCTTTGGCCACCTGAAGGGTGTCAGTTCATGTGATGCGTTGGAAGAATTAGTGATAGCAGACCGTGCACCATCCCAACCCATAGACTTTGCCCGTGCGATTGATGATGGTAGTAATGCGTTGTATAATTCTGGGAAGATGTTGTCAAATTGTTCCTGTCGACCCCATGTCGCCCAGTGCGCGTTGTGCCATACTACCATTTCCATGTGAAACTTCCCTGGACGTACTATTAGCAACCAGGCACTCGACTGCAATAACCGATATATACTAACCGTACCACCCATTGTTCATCAGACCACTCTCCTGAGGTGACTGTCCCTTGGCTGCACTGTTCACCCGCACATGGTATTGTGATAGAAGGATACGGCGCTGGAGCTCGTCTGCTTTGGGGTTAGAGGAGGATGTTAGGTCGACAAATCCTCCTTGAGTCCAGTACTTGTTCCAAGCCGTGGAACTACGCTCCTGGATCATGGTTGGTAAATCAGCCGTTTGCTTCTCTCGCGAAAAGTTCGCCGTAAATGTCATAGTGGATGACGATTTGGATTTTAGAGTGTACTTGTGGGTTGCGTTATGTTCACGAGAAAGGCGCAGTGATTTTCCAGATCCCCATCGCAGATTAAGGTAGTAATTCGTCTCCTGCAGCTCGTGTCGAATATATGCCATGTTGCCTCTGTACTCCTCAATAGCAGTAGTATGACTCTGGGGGAAATCGTAGACACCAACGAACACTTCATATTTATACTTCGTAGAATGGATGGGCGGATATGGAAAGTCTAGCTCGACACCCAACTCACCAGATGCGACCAGACTCGACTCGATTTCAAAGACTACGGAGTCCGAATCGAAGTCACCTTGGGTCACCACCTTGACAGTTTGGCCGTCAACCTTAAAAGTCGAGGTAATGACTCCTTTCCATAAGTCGAGCTCTTGTCGTGGCTCTGTAATTTGAGACGCGGAGACAAGTGACCCTTTATACTGTAATCCTATGCGTCCTAGGTTTATGCGATTGGGATTGGCAGTGAGCCATTGTGAAACTTCAGGGAGGTCAGGGTCGGGGATATCGTATGACACGTTCCGTCCATGCGTTAGCATAGAGATTCCACGGTAATCCTCAATCTTCTCCCTGAAGAGACATCAGAAAAGATACACTAGCCAAAACACGAAGGTCAAGGCGAAAATTGACTTCTTGAAGGTCCACATACCCATTGCTTGGTAGAGAATCGTTATGCCAGCCCCAGCTGGACAGTGTGTTGAATGGGAGAAATGTCTGCTTGCTTTGTGAGTCACCGTATCAGAAGTTATGCGTCGAGGACTCCTACCTGTAAGCCTGTGTTATCAACGTTAAACGCAAAATTACCATTGCCCACTTGAAGAGGCGTCGTCTTGTTGGTGATCAGATTCGAGCGGACTACATTATATTTGGACACGATACGTTGTCTGCTCATTCAGTTCTAATACGACTATAGGTGAAATGAAGGTCGCAGTTAACTTACCGGTCAATGCTCCCCAGTGCAGGAGCTGATGCGAGGAGAAGTACAGATATGGCATTCAAAAGCATCGTGGTGGTATCATTATCTCTACAGCATCAGATATGATCTTGCATGCTCGGAAGCCCGTGTTTTTATATCCTCGGGATAATGGTACCCGAAAGCTGGGGTTGATGATATACCCCGCAAAATTACTACGATTCTCAGATCAATTTTTGCACCAATGACTGGACTATAATATTTTTCATTAGCCTTGACAGCTTCTTGGCATGTAAAGAGATATAGTCACCACATCACTAGTTCAAGCATCTAAGAACGTATGTGAGATGGAATAGCCTAGTAATCCCATGCTAGATGGGAATATACACTATATGATCACTCACTAAGGTCCATACACAAAAGCTTTTCAACTGCAGTCGTCGCCAGCAATCTCTATCGGTGTCCTCTAGGTGCTGGAGTTGTTGCAGCCGAGACTTCACGTATAAATTCTATTGCTAGTGGATGGGTTGGAATGTTCTTGCGGTTCATCTGGACGTGATTTAACCTTTTGCTATAGTCCTTATAGAATGGGGATATGATTCGTGTCGAGGGAGAATGATGAAACGAGATAAAGCTTCAGAATCGGAAAAAGCCGCTGTGAGAAAGCTTTCGTATTTATTTATTACGATCAACTGTATCCCTATTTCCAAAGAAAAGAATTACGTTGTACTCAGTCATAAAAATTTCCATCTTGAACTAGGTATTTATGCCGTCGGTGTTGTAGTTATACATTATAATTCAATCAAATTGCCTATTTCAAACCCACAAATCCAAGTGTATAGCTCGAGGCTATGCCGGTGTCCACTGTGAGCTATCTGGGTAGAGCTTGGAATCTCCGACTAGCTCTTTCATAGAGTGGGAAAGTTGATCGCAACGCTCTATGAGAGCGAGCCGTGACGGAGATTTGTTGGATCAGGCATTCGACTCAGACTGGTGAGCAGGATAGTCAATTGTGAAAAAGAATGAAAAACCCATGTCGAAATTGTGCAGACATAATGGGGCTTCATAGGGCTTGTGGCTTAGAAAGGCAGACATATGAGCGTGTCTCAAGACGATGCTTTACTCCGCGTCTGTTACCACGTCCTTCCAAGCAGTCGGTTCACTGTGTAGAGTCCTGGAGGAGTTTATATGTAAGGATTTATTTCTGGACTTCAATAACCCATTGCAGGCGAAATGTTGGCTGGTCAGACATTATGTATCGATTATCTTCCTGTACTTTGAGAGCCAAGCTGCAGCGAGCTCTTGTCAGTGTCTCGATATCTATCCAGATCTGTCGAAAAGACATCTCATTATGAACAAATCTCTCAATCCAGTCTTCAGTCTTGTTAATACCAGAATCTTGACCTCCAAAATGCACACCTGTAATTAAACAGCCTTGATGGGTCAGCAATTCAACCATTCTCCGACCGATCCGGACTTGTCCAGCCCAGTCCCAAAGATGCATGAAAAGGCCGGAATTGATGATTTCGATATTGCCTATCATTTCTCGTAACAGCGGTGTGTCCTGTAAGAAGTCTTGCACAATAAACCTTGCCTTCAATGTGTCACCGTCCATAAACAAGTCGTACCCTAATTCGACAGCCTCTTTGCGAAGGTCCAACCCTACCAGGTTTTCGGGTGGTGCACCGTCATGTGCTAGTCGCCTGATATCCTGACCGAGTCCGCAGCCTAGGTCTATGAACAACGCTCCTTGCTTAATTGTATTGACGAATCTCGCGTACACAAGTGACTGCGACAGTTCTAGATCGAGGAAGGTGACCAGCCGGAAACATGGGTAATGTGTGATTTCCCAGCCTTGTTTCGCCTTAGGGGACAGAAAGGATGTCCATGTTAGCGCAGTTCATGTGCATATGGAACCTGGGGCCCAGGCACTTATAACTTTTGCCACCTGGTGATCAACTTCAGTGGGACAGATTCCAGAATAAATCTCCAAGAGCTCTTTTGCATCCGGCCCTATAACATCACCTATCTTTAGCTCCGCTTCCCACTGGCCAACACTGGTGTAATTGGTTGCCATGGTATCAATCTATTGAATATTGCCGACTGGAGACAGTATTTGGAGATATTAATTAAATGCACAACCGGGAGATACGAAATGGTGCATATATATACGGTATACCGTAGCCGAAACCTGGCAGGCTGATGTATTAAGTTTGTGGGGCTGTGCCCACGAGCTGACAAGAATAAATGGAGGACTACTGTGGTATTCTATTGCAGGCAGCTTATATTTATGATTGCATCTTCGCTTAATGTAAATGTTATAGGTGTGACACACGCGGGGACCCTAGGCTATCCTGTGCGGTACCGTGAAAGGTATCTCACGGGTAATATTGGTCTTTTAATACATGGCCTTGTATCACCTAGATTAGGTGCTTTGCAGCAAGATGCTTCAAGCTTTCGTTACAATGAGGCATAAAGAAGTGTTTTGTTGGTTGCCCATGCTTCGAGAAGACTTTATGACGTGTCAAGCAAGAAAAGAAAGGCTTTTAACCGGTAACTGAGCTGATAAGCTTCTCCTACCCCTGGGCATAGTCGCTTTTACTGGCCATAGGATGTGGGGCTTGTATTCGCCAAGTGGCGATCAAACCACGGTGGCATGTTGATTCCGTCTCTCAATACGGAGTACTTCGCAGTTTGACGGCTTCTACGGATTTCGACCTTTGAAGATGTCGAAAACCATTCTTGACGTGGTCAAGGGATGCGACAAGTATGCCATAAGGATATCTCTTCCCGTCATATGCCTACAAGTGCTGATGTTCTTCATAGTTTTGTTTCAAACGATGAATCTGCATCCCAGTCAGAGAATCTGGGACAATGCTACACCTTTAGAGTGAATGGCTGCTGTGCCATACTGGGGTATATTCTCCCCGAGGTTGTTGAAAAAGTCCAGTGGTCTGACTGGTGGTCTATTGATCACCACCGATGCATTGTGACTTTAGCGACGCCGGCTACAGCAACCACCGATATGCGCTCTCACATAGTTGAGGAAACTCTCAAGAACACCAGAAAGCTAGCTGTCATATCGATGCTCGAAAGCTGGCGAGACGAAACCTTCCCGATTTATGGTCCAGGGGGAGAAACTTTGCTCGAAATAGAACGTTGTGCAAGTGCATTATTTGGGATTGTGACATACGGTGTCCAGCTTGTTTGCTATGTGAGGGACGAGCAAGGCCTGAGACTATGGATCGGCAAGAGATCGGAACGCAAACAAACTTACCCGGGTATGCTCGATACAACCGCAGCTGGCGGTCTCGTTGCTGGAAAGCTCCCGATTGAAGCTCTTATATGCGAAGCACAAGAAGAAGCGTCGTTGTCCGAAGTGATGGTGAGGAAGAAGGTCATACCCATGAGTAACCTCACTTATTTCCACATCCGTGGGAACAAGGCTGGAGGGGAGATCGGCCTATTTCAGCCAGAGGTAGAGTATACATACGAACTGGAGTTAGATCCCGGCATGGCCCCTGAGCCAAGGGACTCCGAAGTGGAGAGTTTCAGTCTATACACTATCGAAGGAGTGCTTTGTGCTTTGAAAGAGGGACTGTTCAAGCCAAATAGCGCTATTGTTATTGTTGAATTCCTCATTTCGCATGGCATCCTCCGCGCTGACAACGAGCCGGGCTACGCTGAAATTTTGTCGCACTTACATCGTGAGCTTGAATTGCCTCTCCTAATTTTGCCCTCTAAATGAAACTATCCTTGTTTATAGACATTTTGAGTAATTCAACAACGACAAATCTATGACTTTTCAGGCCTTATATTTATGTCAAGTACGGGGTATTAGTCTTGTAACAGCAAGTCTTTTGCAGGGGTCAAACAGCTCTAACATCTTCCCAATATTCCTAATTACTAGAGACAAGGGTCTGCCACACGCCATCATGTTCTAAGGCACCCATATCATCTCTGCGTAGCATGACCATTATCTCAAGCATTTCCTCGGACAAATTCCTCTGCCGCGGAAGAATAATAGCCACTCCATCTGCCTCCATGTAGGGAAATCTAACGAGCTTCGGCTTCCCGAGCATAGCACCAAAGTCCATAGCATAAACGTCGAGATCAGCCCAGCTTGTGATGGTGAGATCACGCGATCCAAACAGATCCCAACCTACGAAAAGAGACCTATAATCTTGCATACGATCTGCTAAACCGTAGACCTCGGCGATTTGACGCGAGCCGATCTTCGAGGGTGATTGTGACGCGGAAATGTAGTCACAGACTCCGGCAAGCGAGCGCATTGCGTCCTCATCGGTTGTGGCCAAGGCTCCAACAGCAAGGTTTGTCAGGGAGTAAAGCACAGCATTTCCGAAATATGGATTCTCAGGCACCGAAAACGTCTCGCTAATGCGCTGCCGACCATTGACCGCTGTGACTAGTCGACTCGTTTCGCTTGCAAGACCTGGATTGCGGTTGGCTCGAACACGAGTAATTGTGGTCCAGATTAGTGCGCAGAGCAGGACATTTGTAGTTGGTGCATTCGATGTATATTCTCGTAGAGTCTCCTTAAGGGCATTGATCCGGTCAACCGGAATGGCGAACAGCTTAGATGTGGATGGAGCGAACTCTTTTGGCATCGTGGGTGGCACTTTGGAGTATTCAGGGTGTAGTGCCAAGAGACTTTCAGACGACAGAGATGAGATATCCTCAAGAGCCGGAGAAAGTGCTTTTGAAAGACGCTCCAGTCTAGTTTGGTGTGAACCAGAGAACTCAAACCCAGTTTCAGCAACGTTTCGAGCCCACAGTTCTACAACTTCTGAAAGTCCAGTTGCATCGACGGCGTGGTGGTGTAAGCAGACACACAAGCCCACGCCTTGATCTGCGAAGCCAAAGAGGCTTGCGGCGAACACAGGGGCGCCTGTTTCACTGATGCCATCATCGACCATGCTTGGCACTGGCCAGATCTCTGATGGAATGGCTTCCATAGACATCCCATGAGAAGACAAAGTCGTGTATGGTGCCGCTATGGAGCCTTTGTCGACCAGAGTTGGTGTGTGGCCGGCATTAGATCGGATCTCAACGGAAGCTTTGTGTTGGATAGAAGTAGTCGGGAAGACTCGTCCAGAGAGCCAAGGCAATTGTGTCGAGAGCTTATCAAGACCACTTTGGAGGCTTTGTGTGAGTTCTGGGGTTGGAATTGTCGTTTCGAAAGCCAAAAGAACCCTGATATAGGTTCTCGGCATAAGCAAGTCCAGGGGACTCAGCTGCTTGACATATGTATGATGGGCCATGTTTTTTAAGGATTTGGAGATAATTGAAAACTTGAAAAGAAAGATAGAGAACAAGGTAGTAGAAGGGCTGATGTAGAGCTATAAGGAGTCGAGGAAGATTGATTGACTTGCATCCCGGGCTGTCGGGCCCACGGGCCCGCGGGTCCGGCCAGCCGACTGCCCGCCAGCTGCAAAACGCTTCGAGACAGCCAATATATTAGAGGTACTTGTATGGAGGTGGATTCCAAAAGCAATCAAACTCACGCTAATAATACGAGTCGCAGGAAAAATAAAAATTTTACCAAGGTGGCGAATAGATATCCGTAGCATCGATTACCCTGGGAGACATTTGAGGACATCGTGATGAGATATATATTTGACAGGATTGAATGTTTCCCCCTAGTTTTCTTGATCATATTACAGACAGTGTCAACTACCAGTATGATTTCTTGAGTATTCCCAGTTCTAGATAGGTTTTCGACATATGATAAACAGTTACCATGGAGCATGGCTCTTTTATTGCTGCGTGAACTCCAAAGGTCTTGAGATTCAAGACCCTTTCCCGCCCTCTCAAAGTCATACTGTCAAACACTTAAGGCTTCATTTAGAATAATAAAAACAACAAAGAAAAGAACTCAAATAGAAAATAATAAATGGAAACAATCTAGATACACACAAACTACGGTAAATCACTGTAAAGCACAGGAATCAGGATCAGGCGGCCAGGCGGTCATACCCTGACACTATATCTGTATAGGAGAGTATGGCCTGGTCTTTGGAAGTACATACACTGATTCGGTATCATAACAAGAGAAGACTCTATATTATATTTCGTAGCGGAGGTATTGGTTATTTGCTTGTAGCAAGGGTCTGAAGTATCTCAATCCTCAGTGAGATAGTATATGTTCCAATTAAATAGTTATTGTTTATTGAGACTCATGTTTCGGATAGTTCGTAGTGGGTGAAACAGTTTCGTCACGATACTTGGTGTTCAATACGCAGGGTATCAACTAGATCTACAAGGAGTCTAGCGTCAGAATTAGGCCAGTAAAGACGGCACGAAATGGACATTTCACAACAATACGCAAGACAGTACGGAGTTGTATTTATCGATCGTATTAAACTCATGACACGGGCACGTGATGCTTGGGACCCTGATTGAAAAGGGTCCATTTCTATCCTCCGATGTCTAGGCTGCGCATAGTGTAAACTAGATACCTAAATTGCGACTCGCCCCATAGGAGGCCAAGTGTCCACTTGAATGGATTCGCAAGCGCTGCGCCTCGGGTGAAATGGACGCGTGATCGGGTACTAGTCGCAGGCGTTGATCTCACCCAGTGGTCGTCGCTAATGATATGAACGATAAGGCCAAGGTGACGACGGATCAGCCACACGCGGCCCCTGCGCAAAGAGATTAATCCCCATTGTTTGCTGCATGCGGGGATCCCCGAACACTGACAACCACGCACGATGAAAACGACCCTTTACTGCCACGGCTCGCGAGAGCGTCTTGATATCGGCGCCCATGACTGACGCGGTGATCGGCTCGCTTTGCGAGCGATTTACAACTCGACTGAAGGAAAATTCCTCCGTCAACTATAACCGGCATCGGTTCTTCCGCAATGGCACCGTGAGAAAGGTCTTTGAAAGCAACCAGCAAGACCTGCGAGAACTGCTGCGATGTCTGTGTCAGGCTAATGGCACTCCCCTCACACACGTACCGGACATTCTACGAAGAACGTTAACAGACCTGAGCTTGATTTTTGCAATCCTATTATTCGCCCGCGGGCGCCAGGAAAGAGATGTTTTGCGACAGTTCGTGGATTTCGCACTTGAGGCAGGCGCTGACCATGTCGCTCCACGTCAGTTCACCGATGCAGACCTCCCTATCTCCCTCGAGATGGCGACCAGCCATTTTCCCTTACAAGGAGTCGAATTTTACCACAAACAATTTCGGTTCTGCGCCGTTACGCTGATGAAGCGCGAAGAAGTCGTATACGAGCAACATCGATTCCAGTGCCCACTGCCGTATCTCGAGGAGACAAAGATCGGGGAAGGCGCTTTCGGTCAGGTGTGGAGGGTACGGATTGAAGAACAACATTTCCAGTCACGATCCGATCGTACAACCACCACCGAAGCATTGGAGCTTGCGCGAAAAGACTTTCAGTTAGATCGAGAGGGTAGAGGGGAGCAACAGATTCTGAACAAGATCCTGGACCAGCCACGTCGACACAAGAATATAATGGTGGCGCTGGCGAGTTTGCAATATGGACCCACGTATAGTTTGTTCTTTCCACTCGCATCCTGCAACTTATGGGAATACCTGAACGGGGTTTACTCTGAAGATCGCTTTCCTCCGTCTACGTGGGAAGAAAAGAAGGACATCTACTCGCGTGGGGTAACGTTAGCCGGAGCACTGGCGTTCCTTCACCATGAATTTCGCGATCAAAAACTGGAGGTATTTTCATGTTACCATCTTGATCTGAAGCCCCACAATATACTTGTCTTCGATGCGTATAGCCCGTCCGAGACTTGGAAAATTACGGATTTCGGACTATCGCGTGTCAAGGGTAGAGGGCTAGATGGTGAAGCAGATGTGGAGCTCGTGATGCCTATAATGGGGAGAGGCCATAAGAGACCGAGGCGACTCCAGGAGCCATCGACGTTGAATCGAAGAGGCGAAGGTACTTACCTTGCCCCGGAATGTTCATTACCTAGTGGCCGGGTCAGCTCTGCCAGCGATGTTTGGTCGCTCGGCTGCATCATCAGTCTGGTGATGTCTTATATTGATTCGGGATATAGCGGCGTGGTGGCATTTGCGAGGCAACGGCGCAGACAGGACCACGGGGACAAATTCTATACAATCCGACATGGGAAGCCAAAGCTTTCACCGGTAGTCATTGCGTGGTACGAGAAGCTAAAGCACAGAGCTCGAGCAAGCTCGTTTGCGATGGAGCACGAGATCGTATACCGAACACTCGACTTTCTGCAGAAGTATGTGCTGCATCCTATTCGGGATCAACGCGTTACTTCGAGAGAGGTGGAGGATACTCTAGCGTCAATAAGCGGTGTATTTCATCGAAGATCATCGGAAACACGGAGCAGGTGGCGGCTGCGACGACCTTCATTCTCTTCAGCCTATACTCCTAGCTATGAGAAACTCCGTATTGAGACAAGCATGCCCATTCTTGGAACCGCGTTTGCACCGGGCGGCGATGTTTTGCTGTTCCAATCTCAGCAGAAAGTGCAGGTGTTTTTCCTCGACGAAATCCTGTCCTCTGTAGAGCGGCTCCCGAAACCGCGAGTGATAAATATTCCTAGGGCATCCTTGGAATGCGTTGCGAGTAGCTCGGGCTTTCTCTGTGCCTGCCTCGCTACGACATGCTTCGAGGTACTTAGCCATTCCTCGATATCTACAACGTGGGATCGCGATAGCTAACTTCTTAGTGCATCTTCTATGAAACCACCATCTCATCCGAGTCGCAAGGAAATAGCATCCTCCAGGGTTCAAGAATCCACTATCCGCACATGGGCTCTATCAAAAAGGTTGCCATGTCCGCCGATGGGCTTCTAACAGCATTCATCGTCACGCGAAACCCCGGAGACTCTGACTCAGATGCTCTCTTATATCTGTCAACTACACAGAATCTCCTGAACAATGCAAGCGAAGGGTAATTCCAACTGCTACTTGGATACGGCGTTCTATTCTAATCTGAGGCAGAAATAGCTCACCTCCATCAAGCCGATCAAACTCTGCGGCATCCTACCAAGATTCCGATAGCATCACTAGTGGCAGAAATATCATCTTGCGTGACTCGATGGTCGGCCCAGCGACGCAAATCCGCTCATTAAAATTCTCTAACGATAATCACTACCTGATCATGGTTTCCCAGGTAGATCCTGTACATCTTTTGGTTCGCGCATGGGACACATACAGTGGTATCTCCTGCGCAAATTTGAAAATAGGGTTTCAGGTACGTCTACATGTCGTTCTCCCCTTCGGAAAGCCGCGACTAACTGTCAAAATCTCACATACAGGGGGCAGCTTCTGTGGATGAACCTCTCTACACTGCATGTTCTGTTTTCAATCGAGAACCACAGCTGTTTATACTGTGTCAACGCAAATACCTTCTCCACCTCAGCTCCTGGCGTTGGGATCGCCAGGTTCACACGCTCCCTAACCAGGCGGTCAACGTATTCGTGCGTGATGATGACGAGGCCCTGATTATACTAGGTGATAATGGGAGCGATCGTCGGCTTCGCACCTATGTCTTGCCGATCCCCATTTCGGGCAGGCCCGAACCAGCAAAAGTAGCGCTCAGTAACCTGAACCAGTATCGGCCAGCTCTAGATAGCGCCGTACTGACACGCACAACAAGGGGACAGATTGTGTTGGTAGTGGCCACCGCAAGGGGCGAATTCCTGGCTGTGAAGCTTCCAGACGGAACCTGAGACTCGCTCTCATACAAAGCGTTTGTACCTTTATATACTAAATGACGTGTTGCATTCAAACCACCAGATAACCGCATGCTTGTGTTTCTAATAATGCACGCCAATCCGACCCGAGGCAGATGTTGCACAACACTTTAAGCCAGCGACCCAGCCTTGCTGTTCGCATGCTTCTGCTGACGTTGGCTCCGAACCCACCAGTACAGCACTGTCACAGCCGTCAGGGGCACGGCGCACACTACGAATATCCAAAACTGTGGAGACACAATGAGATTATGGGTTTGAGAATCCATCTCGAAGAATGAGTTCATTCCGAGGAGGGTCTGCATCAAGAAACTATGTCAGCGATACGGCTGTATTACCAACACGAGCTGATCTGCAAGGGGAAGCATACTGCCATAAAAGTGGATGGTAGATAAATGAGGGTTACAACAGTGATAACTCGGACTGTTGACGAGTCGTCAACGGTGGATGAAGTGAGGCTCAACATATAGTCCGATTGCTGCTGTGCCGTATAGGAATTGTTGAATGAAAGGTTGTCTGCGATTAACTGGGCCGTGGTGGTAGCCCAACTTTGAAGAAATGATGCAGCCTGTAGGTAGGCATCCGCATGGCTTTCATAGTTATCTAGTAACTGATCCATTTTGTGCCATGATAGATGCAGCAAGGCACCGCAATCCCTTAATGCATTATTTGCCTTATGCAAGGTCTGTACTGTTTTGTCAAAGGAGCGAAAGACAGCTTGCAGAGGCAGGCACCGAGATTCTATGGCGCGAATGGAGGCCCACATGTTATGATTGACCCTGAGTGGTTCTTGGATGTGTTGTGTCACGGTTGTGTTGTACTGAGCGAGCTGGTTAGCATCACCTTTAGTAAATAGCAGTATTCTTGACATACAATCGTCAAAGCCCTGTCCTCTTGCGAACCTAGATATTCCCTCCAGTTGGGGAAGAACGTAGCGAAGAGAAGATTGTGGATTAGCAGTGGGTGTTGTGTTAACTGAGCACACTGGAGCGGACACATAAGTATCTCCATCAGCCGTTGCTGAAACAGGCAGTCTTTGGTCGGGTTTAAAAATATCCATGTGGAATGCTTCGTCGCTGTATGAAACTTCTGATAGACACCTGTTTGTCGCACTGTCCATGAGTCCGGTCTATCGTTGTTGGCTTTTTTAAAGGGGTACTTGAATATATACGCGATCTCTAATGTATGGGCATTAGCCCCTATGCTGCAGTAAGGTCTCATAAGTAGGGGTTGTAAACTCACCTATACTTTGCTCATTCCGAATAAATGCGGGTGCGCTGCTAAAAGCCGCTTCCGTAGCCATAAACTTGTCGTGGAAAGACAACGAGAGATTGTGCAGTACATGCGAAGAGCTAGTCAAGTTTCCAATCTCCTCGAACATCTCCTTGGTGACGTTTAAGGGTCGCCATGAGTTCCCTTGATTGATAGATCTGCAATCTCATTAAACTCGGTGCTTTGATGTAGCCAGCATAATCGATGACCTACATAAAACACAATCCATTTGGCGCCGTAGAGGCCTTCTTTCTGTGTGCTTGTAGCTCAGCCAATGATGTGAATGTTCTTCTTGTTACTGCTCCCTGATGGTTAGCCTGAGCATCAATTCGTAGGCTAACCTATGTACACGAACCCTGGTGTTCTGCATCGCTATCAGTCCACTCGACCTGAACTTTCGATTCATCATCCTGAAAGCACTTGCGAGACTTTGCTACATGCCAGAGATCATCTGCGTATGGGACCAGACTGAAAGGGTCCAATAGGTGGGGTAGAGAAGTCTGAACATCTTGGGTATGTGCAATCATCGTGATGGCTGAACAATCAGATCTACCACAAACGAAACTGAAGTAATATTCTCTTGAATCTTGAAAACTAGAAGGGCCCAGAACATGGTGTTTATATTATGGTACCCATTGTCACGCAATAACACAGGTGATTAAAAAACTCAGCAACACGATGGCCAAGCGCCCTGCGCCGCCAATCCTTGCTCAAAGAAGGCCAAGCGCTTTCTTCCAGAACTCTCACTCCCACCAGCCACTGCCACTTCAGCCTGACCACTCAGGGGGAGCAGGGTCAATCAGACGCTTCCCTGGATCCGGTAACGTGTCATCAGTCAGCTATTTAGCACAGCCTCGGGCTCATTTTGCAGTCCGGAGAACGCCTACCTGAGCTCCTGCTACTCGATGTCAGCCACAGACCCAACAAAAAAGCTTCTAGGAAAGTGGAACTGGAACTTACTCGGGTCACCTCTCGTGGTGCGTCAAAGGACCAAACCTCGTCATCGATCTTTGCACAACTTAAGATTACCAGATGGCTTTTTGAATATCTTCGGGAATTCTTACTCGAATGTGAAAGTTCAGCCCTGGGTGATCAGGAAACAATCGTTCCAGCAGGGCTTGGAGACTTTCACGTCGTAGATAATTGCTGGGTGCATCTTGTCGCCGCATCTCTGGTGGAGGGGAGGGGGTTGATGTACTTGATTGAGGGAATGTAGGTGTCCAAGAGAGTCTTTTGAACATATTCAGTCTACTGTGGCTCCAAGTACTATCGATATGGGAGAGGAATACGCTCACAGGATGCTTAAGCGTGCTAAGGTTGGATGGAGGAAGGAGTCGGTCCTGCGATAATTTGGCTGGGTTCACAACATCCCGCGTGGTATACGAGGCTAACAGCAGATTTAATGGTGGGTGACAGCCTGGGGCTCTGCTGGGTGCTCGATAGGGTAATGATTTCTATTACTGATTTTTGTTTGTTGTGGCGAGCCTGTCATCTCGGTTGTTATCGGGATAGGAAGATGTTTGCGATCCAAGCAGTGCTGTGGTTGGTGGCCCTTCACACTGAACAGGTGTATTTTGTTGCACGGTTCTCCAGTCCAATCAGTAATTCCGAGGCTTATCAACACCCCCGCAGAAACTGTGCTTCTCAGCCTCGTGGGCGCGGGTTCCCCTCAGGCCTCGTATTTGGCTATCCGTAGCGTCGCACTATAATCCCCGGAGCACGCACCAGCCCTCATGCATGATCCCTCGAGCTCACCCTCAACTCCCTGTGGCTTTCGTCGCTCTCTTTGCCATGGTATAGCCACTTTATTCTCTATTTACATCATGCCACTTGGGACTTAAGGCTGAGGTTGCGACAACATGGCTCCTCACGGCAGTGCAGATCACGATGGGCTGGATATGAGCCAAATCGATTGGTTTCCGCAAATGCTTGCTGTGCCTTCACTCGGCACATCGCCTGGGACGTCAGAGCCGCGACGGTCGGAAACACATCTACAACCTTCACTCAGCTCAATATCCTTCAGACAACCGGAGAGTGTAACAGTAGTTGTGGATCCACGCGATGGCGCAGGGTCCGATCAGGTATTCCTGGATGAGAAGGATCGGACCGTGAAGTAAGGGGTTACCTAAACACGAGTTGATGTGCATGTTCAGGGAGCTATTGGCTAACCTTGCTGCCACATTCTAGTCGACGACTACGTGGGTTCCATGTGTTTGTGAGTAATTGGCCGTAATTTGAAATAAACTTACTAACTGATTGTTTTTCTCACTAGATGATTACCATTAGCGGCGTCCTCGGCGTTGGGCTTTATCTACGAAGTGGATCTATACTGCGGATCGGTGGGCCGGCAGCGGTCCTGATATCGTTTTCAGCCATGGGCTTGCTAGCCTGGTTGGTCATGCAATGCATCGGAGAGTTCCTCGCGATATGGCCTGTCGCCGGAGCGCTCGTGGAGTTCGTCGGGACATTCGTTGATGAAGACCTGGGCACTACAGTTGGTATTGCATATTGGTGGGTCTCATTGCCTGGGCTGAGTAAGGCTGTTTCGCAAACGTGCAGCTAACGGCCATCCTATACAGGGTATCTTATTGTTTGAACTTTGCTGCGATGATTGTGGCTGCTGCGGGCGAGGTTGAATTCTGGAACACAAGCAAGGCGATACAGGGCACTGTCATTCTGTTCATAGTGCCCCTGTTCCTGGTGCTGCTTAATAGCTTTGGCGTACAGGTATGTCCCTCAGCCCCTTCATGCACTGAATATTTATAACCATTGGATTTAGGTATATGGTTTGACTGAGGTAATTGGAGGCTCTCTGAAGATCCTTGGGGCCATTGTTGTTACTGTGTCAATGATTGTGATTAACGTTGGAGGTAAGAGCACGTGTTCCGAGAATACCCTATTTCTGACAGTATACAGGTGGAAATGAAGAACACATTGGTACTAAATGTGAGTCGTCCCGCCAATACCTTCTTGTTTTGAGTTCTCACTTGCTTGTAGATTATCGCGACTCGTCTATATTCCAGTATGATGAGAGAGCGGCGGGAAACTGGGCGACCGCGTTGTTGTACGCCACCCTCAATACTTGAAATATGATCAATTGGAGTACTAACAGTATGCAGCATCTCTCTTTCCATTGCAGCATTCTCCTTCATAGGTGTCGACATTGCAGCCGCCACGGCACTCGAAGCACGTCCTGACAACAAGCGGATCTCGGCGGAGGACCCTCTAAATGAAGAACTGAAACAGCCATGGCCATTCATATCCGTTCGCTTTTCTGCCACCTGGACAAGTTTCATTGCGTGGATCGCCTATTTCGTTGCCGGTTTTGTGATGACCTTGAATATACCTTGGGACTCTGATGAATTACCGCAAGCTGGATGGCTGGGTCACCCCGGCCCAAAGACCGACAGGCCAAGTGATTCTGGCTTTGTGATCAGCGCGAAGAGATCTGGGATCAAAGGGCTGGCAGATCTTTTCAATGTCATTCTGCTATTCACTGCCCTGACCTGCGCCAATACAAACCTGTATGTCGCGTCCCGAACGCTCTTTGGTTTGACTCGAAAGATATACGGGAAGCAGTGGCGGTGGCTGGCATTCTTCGGGAAGACGAACAGCTACCAGGTTCCAGTTCGGGCCATGTTTCTCTCGTGCTGCTTCCTGTGGGTGCCGTTTCTATACCTGTCGCCGAATAATGCGAAGGGGACCACTATCGCTAGTGTAAGTACAGTGTTACTCGAACTATTGATACATCGTGAGCAGAGTATGTGTTAACAGCTATCAGCTCCTCGAGGTATTATCCCAACTCGGCTCAGTCAGCTGCCTCATTGTCTGGGCTTGTGAATGTTGGGCTTTTATACGCTTCTATAATTGGTGAGTGATCACTATTTCGTTTGATCAACATTAATATTCTTTTTGTAAATACAAGCGTTACTAACTGTATACAGCATGAAGGTACACCAAGTCGAGCTCCATAATTCCCCTCAATTCGCACATGTCTGCCGCTTCCGTCGTCCCGGCGCCCCAGACTATTATCCCTGGCGCTCCCACGGCCAACCGGTCACAATGTATCTCGCCTTAGGGGGTTGTCTCTTTACGCTCATTGTTGCCGATGGAGCAGCATTGTGGCATGGCTTCCATGCGTCCCTATTTCTCTCGGCGTATCTAGCGGTAAGTCCTGTCAGAGCAGACGGTATCTATGTTCTATGAAGGTCTAGGTGCTAAC
The DNA here is from genome assembly GCF_009193645.1 of Aspergillus pseudonomiae. Classification (NCBI taxonomy): domain Eukaryota; kingdom Fungi; phylum Ascomycota; class Eurotiomycetes; order Eurotiales; family Aspergillaceae; genus Aspergillus; species Aspergillus pseudonomiae. The sequence goes on from NW_022476120.1 coordinate 70,927, forward strand.
GAATGACAACATAGCCTCTGTGCTTCATTCCATTATGGTTCATCATCAAAGCATACCGCTCCGGAGGTTGGCGGAACATCCGGTGGGAGCTCGAAGATCTGTCAAATATCATCGAGGTCAAAGAGAAGATTCGAAAGCTGGACGAGCTTAAGGACCGCGCAACGGCCAGAGATGGTGCTCAGCAGAAGCCTGGGTGGGGGAATCTCTGGGGCGTTATCTGAAATTGAGATTTCGCTCACAGCTGCGTAAGATTGGCTTAAGCGAGCTGCTTACCTCCCGCTTGTATGATGACATTGTACCGTTTATATAATACTATGGTCTCGACTATGAGATGTAATGTAATAATTCCTATATCCTGTCTAAAGAAACTTGCCACGGGTATTTTACGTGGAATGCCCTAATTGAATTGGCTCCAATCTAGTAAAGTGCACGGAATTCAGCTATGACTCATGTTAGCATCCTGCTATGTATATTGATTGATACAATATGTGAGGGACGTACTGTAGACAATCCCCTACGTATAGGGTCCGATAGACACAGCATCGTAGCGCAGCTGGAGGCCGCTTTATATATTCTAGGCCCCACTTGGTGCAGGGTCTGATGGAGCTTGAGGGGTTTCTGCGGACTATATCAAGTAAATTTGAAGGAAGAGGCAGGCCCTGACACAAGAAAACAAGGACAACACCAATACAAAGAAGCGAGGGGAGTCCACGCAAAGGAAGCATGAAAGAAGATGTTCTTACATCAGCAAAGGGCAGCCTAACATTCCCACGGCACCACCAACCTTCTGCCTAGTGAACATGACGGCAGGGCAGGTTCAATCTCTACATCATGATTACCCAACAACACATATCCCTTTCTCAACAACAGTGCAACAGAAGCGAACTCCTAACTCCCCCAAGCACATACACTCAGTCTAATTCCGTTGGAAGCAAAAGTCCCAATGCAGTCAACATCCACCCACAAGTTGGAAACCTTGAATGAGGCCGTTTTCACGGGCGATCTTATCCTTCTTTTCGCTCCGGGGCAAAAGCCAGCCATGCTCCTTGTCGAATTATCTCCTGGCAGCCGGAGCTCGAATCCCAAAGCGTCACGAATCACCGTACGACAAGTGGGGGTGCACTATCTGAAAAAGCCGGGATACTGTAGAGTGTCCGGCCCAGACGTCTATTTTGGCAAGGGGGAAGGCGATGATACATCAGATGACGATGACACTGCGAGTGAAGCAAGCGTCGACGCTTCCGCGCGTCCACTTAGTGCGTATGTGGCTCGATTCCCTGAGGAATGTCAGGTGGAATACCGCGTGAACCCCCATGGACGGTACGTATGCTTATCTGCTCCCTTCTGTGTGAGCTTGGAAGAGCGCTAGTATGCTAAGCATTTTTGCATAGCGATGTTCTAATGAACTACTGGGGTGGTGAGTGCCCGTTTTGTGATAGCCTCCATTATTATTGTCCCGGCTGTGGCCCTGCCCGCCTGTTTCCAGACCTTTGGGGTGGGTGTGGTGTGGATCAGGCCTGTCCCGTCTGCCTGGGTTACAATTTTGCCATGGACGACAAAGACGCGTTGAGAGTGATAGAATACTATACAGATAGGCTTCATAGAGGCGATGCTAAATGTGACGGGGGATATGCAGAAATGAAACGCGAGATCCTCGACATGGTACGCGAGCGATATGAGAGCATCAATGCGCAGAGGGAAGAGATGGGTTTCTCTTCCTATGATGTCAATAAGATCGTAGAGGGTTGGTTTGAGGACGACGATGATGACGATGACGACGATGACGAATGAGACTCTGGCTCTGCACAGTTTTGCTCGCCAATTGTCTACTAGGACCCATGAATAGTGCTGTGAATCCCCTATAAAGGCACCCTGAGTGTGCGCCCATCTCTTTGTCAACCTCCAATCAAAGTTGATATCACTCTGGGAGCTTTGTCATTGCGATATACTTAATAACGAGGACACTGGGAGGTTATTTTGCTGCCTTTGCTGTTCTCTACGAGAAATGAAAGATGAGGTATTCTACTCTACTATTATGCCCCAGGCCCCAAGCTCACACTGAAGGTATTGCAATTGAGCATCTATTCAATCATGTTAGTTAGGCCCAGCGTAGGCCGAGAACCGGACCGTAATATCGAGCTGTCGTACCACCAAAGAATGAAGGTATCATAGTTATTTATCAACTCCGGGGGTCTAATCTTGATTAAGCTATTGCGACGGGCATTTCTTCCCAGGAAGAAAAATTTCAGGACCTGCTGACATTCGTGAACAAGGGCGGTTTGCCGCACCGCTTCAGCCAGATGTCCATAACCACCGCCAAGAAAGCCATCCATAAGCCCTTATGAGAAATTGTTGGGCACGGCACACGAATCCACCAGTCACATGTGTGCCTGGCGATCCTCGGGTGATCAATCGGGGATAATAAAAACGCGCGGCTGCATTTATTGCTTTTTAGCGTGGATATCTTGCATATTGGATCTCCTGCCCGCGCGAGGATCTGCCAATCGGTGGATCGCAACGGTGCCCGCAGCTGCAGCACCACGAACACGTCGATATGCAAGCCCGTTATACAGCACAAGCTGGTAGCTTTCATTGTGCTTATATGCATCAGGACCATGATGACGAGGCCTCGTGATACCACTCTCCTTGACCGCCGTGATTGGGAGCTTGTATTTCTACGCGGACCTTTGCCTCGAGTATGGTAGGGTGTGAACCTTGCTCTTACCAATGGCATTAAGTGTGTCCTTCGTAGCCCTTGGGCTTATAGCTCTGGTTGGGCAGAGTGCTGCTCGTGAAGACTGCAAATGTGTGAGTTGGCTCCCGTTTCCCCTGTCATCGAGCTTTGCTAACTTGTGATTCTTCACAGGCCCCGAATGAAGAATGCTGGCCCACGCTGACCGATTGGGCCGAATTGAACGACGCTGTCTCGGGCAAGCTGATCCGAAACACACCCGTTGCCGAGCCCTGCTACTATGGAGATGAGGACGACCAGAAACTGTGTGATACTATCGTCGACCAATGGTCGAATTCGACCTTCCAATCCCTTCAGCCGACAGGATATTGTTATCCACTTGACTACGCCTGTCCTGTTGTGTCGACACCGACAGGCACACCACAGACTGAATGTGACCTCGGTCCAGCGCCTGTGTATACCATCAATGCCACCGAGCCGGAAGATGTGGCGGAAGGGATCCAATTTGCCAAGACCCATAACCTGAGACTTGTGATAAGGAATACCGGTCACGACCTGCTTGGAAGGTATGCCCAACCTCCTGTGGTGAAACTACCCAGAGAGCATTGCTGCTAACACTAGAGTACACACAGATCCCAAGGATACAACAGCTTACAGATATGGCTGAAGTATATTCAACAGGGTCTTGAATACCACGAGGAATACCAGCCTCCCAGCCAGTGCCAACACACTAGCTGGACTGGAAGCGCCTTCACTGTGCGAGGAGGCTATCTCTGGGGTGACCTCTACGCTGCCGCCTTTGAGCGAGACTTGATAGTTATCGGTGGTCAGGATCCAGTAAGTCAACTCATCATTCATTGAAGGACCTCGCAGCTAACCTACTATTGTAAGACGGTCGGCGTGCTGGGCGGCTATCTACAAGGTGGAGGGCATTCTCCCGCCAGTCGCGACTTCGGCCTTGCTGTCGACCAAGTCCTAGAACTGAAGGTCGTCCTGGCCTCTGGAGAGCTCGTAACTGCCAATGCCTGTGAGAACAGAGATCTCTTCTTCGCTCTGCGTGGGGGTGGGGGTGGAACATACGGAGTAGTAGTATCAGCCACGCTGAAGGCGCATCCATCCCGTCCAGCCATTACACATACTCTCGTTATCTACCCATTACCCAGTCGCAAAGACCCATTAGCTACCACTATGGTGCTTATTGACGTGGTTGCGGAAATCCTTTCCGCATATCCCGCCTTATCTGACGGCGGCTTTTCAGGGTACGGCGGATGGGGGATTGACAAAATAGATTCCCCAATTGCGACAGCCCCGACACCAGTCATGGAGAACGGTGGCTATTCTCACGTCTTCGCGAAGCTGGATGACAGCGACGACGCCTTGGAAGAAGCGCAACGATTTGTCCATGCAACGCTTATGCAACGGCTACGGAAATACAATGGTTCTGGGATCATGATCCAGGAAATTTGGGAGCGTTATCCATCGTTCGGGGACTATTATACTGCCGCGACAAGGGCGGAGCAACAGGTTGGATTTAGCAAGATGGCACTCACGTCACGTCTTCTCGACAAGGCGTCTCTCACGGGTGACACAGCACAGCTTAAAGAGATGCTCCGTGTCACGTCCACAAACTCCCCTGATGTTCCTCAAAAGGCAACCATATGGACCATGCTTTTTCTCGTCGGTGGAGGAAAGGTCCTTGATAGCTCCACTAATCCTTCCACAGATCGCTACGTGGGTGTCCATCCCGCCTGGCGCAAAGCTTATCTTCTTGCTATCCCGACGTCGATCTTGCCGGAAGATGCAGACGACACATCCTTGAAAAGAATGCAGCATGATACCACTTACCGAAAGACCGATGCATTGAGGGCCTTGGCCCCGAATATGGGCAGCTACATGAATGATGGCGACCGATACAATCGTTGGTGGCAAACTGACTTTTTCGGTGACAATTATCCTCGGCTTCGGGCCATTAAGGATGAATACGACCCAGACCATGTGTTTTACTGCCCTACCTGCGTGGGGAGCGAGGAATGGAGGGAGGTTCCGCTGGAGGATAAGGTGTATGGGGCTTTGTGTCGGGTTTGAAGATGGTAAAGCCATCCAGTTGTACGTTGTACCCGCTATGAACCGCTGGAGAACCGAGCAGTACGACATGTATACCTTACGCGGGCTAGTTATATCTAACAAACAGAGTATATACGTGTAATTGCTTTCGAAATTTGACACATCCTCAATGCTGAAGTGTAGTTTTGATTTGAGATGGTTAAACAAAACACCGGTTGCTCGAATTGCAGCGATTGACGCAAATAGGCAGAAGAAGGATCGACAAAGTTGCCACTCAACATCTAGCGAGGCCTTCGGAATGCAATATTATGATCCACTCTATTGTGGGTCAGACTTTGGGTAGGAGGAGACTTGGATCTTGTTTGGGCATCTGTACAGCTCGATCTATGTTGCAGGGCATGATGAACATGCACCCCTTGCATCAATAGCAGGCGGTCTGTAAACTTTCCAAAAGGTGGTTATGGTCACAGATGTAAGGTTAGGAAATAATCTTCTCTATATAGATAGCCACCTCGATATGAATTCTGAACGGCTAATTGCCACCTACAAACTTTCTGGGGCCAGTCTGCGTGGTTGAACTCATCCCAGTTTATCGATGCATGTACAGTATGCAAACGAGCAGCCCTTGACAACCCGTACTGAAGTCTATTAGGTGTGACAATATAATTACCAACCTGCACCCTTTGGCCTTACTTCCTTTCCCCTTTTCTGCCATGTTGTTGCCTGTGTTGAGTAATGCTCGTGTTTATGAAAAGGAGGACAGTGATGTTGACTCGAAGGTGCGGACATAGGATATGAACAAATATCATTCGTACCAGCGAATGCTCTTATTGAGTGTCTGGAGGGGCGATCCTCATACGACAGCGTGTATACATAGTTTTATTATACAGGTACCTTCTGTATCCTGCCCAGCTCTACGTCAGGCCCTTCATCTGTAAACGTGGAGGAAACTTTGGAATGGGCCGGCTCGGTCAACTTGACAGTGCTGGACGAGGCTCTCCTCGACCGTTCGGCGGAGATGGACTTTCGGGATATACTTCTGCTGAAAACCGACTTAATCCCTTTTGCGGTGGCCACAAAATTGACATAAGACTTGTACTGGTTGAAAAAGACCCGGGCAGCTGGTAAACTCGAACATGTAATTGCGATAAGCAATTCCATCATGGCCAGCATCCAACAATACCAACTAGTCCAGGACGCATCATAGGAGAAATAATACAATCGAACAATGAAGTAGAGTCTTATTCCTGCAATAACGGGGGTCAAGTATCCCACGACGAATATGGAACCCAGGGCAATCTTCTCGCGGAACGAGATCCGCAGGTTCCAGCACAAGATCGCCGGAAGCGTAGTCACAACTGCATCTTGGATGAGCGCGACAACTGTCGCGACGATGATATGTGCCGCTTCATTGTAGCACTCCCATGTATGTGATTCCCTCCATAACGGATCAATCTGGTTCCAGTAGGCGTGGAGTGGCTGGCATGACCCGAAGATAACCGCGAGAAACGCAACACTGTATCCGACGACGGAATATATGCTGATCCACGTAGCGAGCATGAAACCTCGCGATATCGATCGGAAGCCCATTCGACGGTAGAAGAGGAGAACAGAGGTTCGCACTAGTCCAGAGCCGATCACATAGAGCATCTCCATTGCCAGTGCCAGCTGGCGTTGGGCGAGAAGCTTGGGAAGTGTATTGTCCCATGTGTGGAGGTTTGCGCCATAGACCTCCGAGCCTATTATCGTCAGTTTATGCTGCTTCTGCGACGGCTGGTGGAGAGCGTACTCAGGACAAATGCGACTGCTAATCCGAGAACGGGGACCTAAACAGTTAGCTATTTGACGATGATCGTGTGCACAGTTAATGCAAATACCACAGCCAATCCAGCATAGAGGTCATCCCAACCGCCTCGACGCTGGATAACGCACCTCGCCCAAAGTCGAACTCCAACCGTCACCAACGCAATGCCGCCAAAAACGGATGCGAGGACAATACTTGATGGTCCATGCGACTCCGGGTCGATCACATTTGGCTTCGGCCAAGATAGCATTACTTCAGGTGGCGGCCGTATACCCCCAGGCATTGTGGTCAATGCCAGTAAAATTCTTCAGGCCCGCCACAGGCAGTGGAGCAGGATTGAAGAAATAAAGGGACAGAACAGGCGTGAACAAGGGTGGGGTGTTGGAGGGTGTGACATGTCTACATAGTGTGGCCGGCATTTACAGACCGTTGTTACAGTTAAATATGTGCTGTACTTTTGTCAATCCTATCTGTTTTGTACAGTCAGCGACGTCATGACCCCCAACTATATTCAGTAAACATATCAACCCTAACTCGGTGGAGGAAGACCCACTTTTGAGAGACATCGGAATAACGCTGGAGGCTGCAAGCCTTCCTTCACCCGACAGGCGACATTCACAATGGCCGATTGATAGGAGATGGCTCGTTCTATAATCTCTCATTTCAAATGGGGACAGAATGATCAACACGAGAACCTTTTCCTCGTGCCTCCTCTGTGTCTGAGACTGGTTTTGAAACGCCCGGCGATCGACCGGCTAGTCAAATGAAGCGAAGATCGCTATCATATGATGGCGTAAGCTAAGAGAACTAGTCTATAATCCTCCTCCCTATAGCGCACGTTCTAGACTTGCGTCAGAATGTATGGCCGAGTCGGGATCCCGTCGGGAAGGCGCATTTGGTTAGTTAACTTGATAATTCAGCTTCTCACCCGCAAAGGATACCCAGGGAGGAAAATGATACGACACGATTCGAAGATCCTTGTCAAGCAAAAGCCTTGGACTATACTCCAGAGTACCTCCGGAGTGATTGAGCTTGGACAATCCGTTCGTTGGGGTTGAAAATGATCTGCTCATGGCGCCGAAGCTTAACAGATCCGTAACCCTGATTGGCATTGATGCTCGGGAACTTTCCCAGTGGGTCGAATCGTCACCAGCATGATAGGATAAACCGCCAGCGCAATTCCACCTGACACAAATTTCGGCTCCTGAAGGATCTCGTAGTTCCAGTATGCCAACTTTTCAGTCTCAGATTAGAGTTATGGAAAGTCACACTGAGTTCCCAGCCAGATGGAAACGGCAGTGTAGACGAGCACAGGCCAGAGTAAAACACAGTTTGATCGCCCACGACCTTTACACGCTGATTCTTGTGTTTCAAAGGACCTGCCCTTGGCCCTGTTCTATACTGCACTTAAGCTTTGTTAGACTTCCGATTGCCATGGCTCGTGGACCAGGGAGTATGGCGATGAGAGTGCTAAGGCTGCAATATGTCCTTCCCTTGGAACCCTAACCTCTACCCTGACTGGCTAGTACATATTGGATAAAATGCCTGATCATGAATCTTTGCCTTTCTCCTGTCTTTATTTTTTATTTCTTCCTTTGCTCTTCGTTCTTTACGGGTACTTCTATTTTATTTTCTTTTGCCAAGTCCATTCTGGGGTAGCGATGATGGTACACAAAACTCCTGGCTATGAGGACTGATTCTAGCTTCAATAACCGCAATATGAGAAGCCTCGATAGCATTGTACATTTACTACTAAATATGTTCACGCATCGAATCATAATGTTATTATCAATGTCAACGCTACTTGACCGTTGATCATGTGAAACGCAATTTGAGTTGCTCCCATTCGCCCCCTAATATTCCTTCAATCATTTTGGCTTGCTCCCTAGCTTCAGGGGCAATGGATCTTTAAGCTTCATTTCCGACTCATATCAATTTATACAGTTCATTTGTCCTTTACCTACAGTGGTTAATTTAGTTTCAGATTAAATTACAAAAGTCAGACACGGATGGGGTCCGGATCAGGATTCCACTAAAAATATATAGACAAGTACTCCTGAATTAAAATGGGGATCGGAAAGTCGCCGAAAGCTTTGCGAAAGCTTTGGCGAAACTTTATTAACAAGGATCTGAGGACTAATAGCCGAATATAGTAAACTGTTCATGATAATCCTCTGGTCCATGTGGGTATAGTGGTACGAATCTGGTGTCCTGCAGACTGACCCGCTATACTTTGCAATATTAATCTGTCGGTCTTTCTTGACCTAAAAAGGTGAGAGGAAGGCTATGATTTTGTCTGGGTTATTGTTTGTCTTGGATATCCAGTGTCAAACATTCATAGTCTGTGAGCGAATGGTCCCTTGGAAACAGTAGAAATTATGGCTTTTGTGCCAGCATTCCCTGACATTGTTCATGATCTGGCAGCGTTGAAAAATTAACAGAAAATACCGGCCGGACTTTTATCGCTTGCGTGAATATCCTGCTGATATATCGTAGATGTAACAACAATAACTGACAGGGTAATACATTCAGGACTATGGACCAACACAGCACTCTTCGACGTTGCCGTGATGACTGCCATACAGCTGTTCAAATTTCAGATACCGATAGGTTTGCCTCTCCGTGCACCAGAGCTCGTCGAAAACGCGACAGGAGTTAAATGCGGTAGTCGATATGTCAGATAAATACGTGATTTAAATGCAACCTGCTATTTAAACCTGGAATTTGCCGGATTCATTAATGCAATCCAACCAGACACCATGGCAAATCCTTACAAAAAACTCAGGCTTGCCATCGAGGCCGGAGACTGCCCCAAAACTAAGAAACATCTAGACAACGGCATCCCAGCTACCATTGAGCACTTTGTTATTGCGACACCAAACAGGGATTACGCGATTCTTGAGTTGTTTGTGTCTCATTGCTGGGATATCAACACAGATGTGAATGATTTCATCCCATCAGCATTAGTGTAAGTCCCACAGCAGTCCTGTTATCGTTTAACTCGGCTGATAGCCTTACTAACTATACATTTGAAGATAAGAAGCTCCTTGAATGGTTTCTGAATCACAGCGCGGATCCCAACAAGACATGCCGTATTCGTGATTGTACACCGCTCTCTTACGCTGTTAGAGACGCACCTCATGAGATTATTCAATTATCACTTAGTAAAGGAGGTCAAATTCATCATGGGTAGCTTTACATTACGCTGCCATGCGAAATGACAGCTTTGCAGTTCTACAATTTGTCTACAATCAAGAGCTAAGATATAACAAGTTGCAAATCAAGAAGGTATTAGACGCCGACTCGCTAAATTACTTGATGAATGAACGAAGTGGTCTGGGAACTCCCTTGCACTACGTGGTCAGGTGCGGCTCGGTGGAGACGGTAGAGTTTCTGTTGGATAAGGGCTCAGTCCCAGTTGTCGTGACTTTTATCACCGCACTGCAGTGACCACTTGGAGCATTTTTTATGCTTAAGGATTTATCTGATAGGGCTAGAAGCTTTTAGGGATTTTATAATGTTTGCGTGGGTTCTGTATCTATGATGTCGTGAATGAATACCTCCTGCCCTTAGTTTTCTGCCAGTTTGTCTTACTGAGTCTTCGTAATTGTAACTTGTGATTCTTGTATACTTTGTGACTACGCGTTGTGTTACAGTGTAGATTAGTAGACAATAAATGATAACAGTGTCTTTGCCCCAAACTAGTGGTAGAATTGAACTTCAGGAGCTCTCCCTGATTTGATTCACAAGATCAGATAGCAAGTTAGTATGGTCGGTCAGTATTTGACTTCTCTGGGGTCCTGAACGTGTGAAATATTTTCAATAATATTTTCCTAAGTCTGCCGAGTTTGCCAAATCTTCAGAGCATTGAATTGGGTAGGGTAGATGAGTGAATTTGTGTACAAAAATGGGCTTTTGCGAGATCTGAAAGGACATAAATCTCTATATTGCGATCAATACGGTCCAAGGCCTCGAACCTGGATAGGCAGACTAGGATTACAGGCGCTATATTTAACTTGGTATCGGATGCCGCAGGAAAGGTATACGCATCGTTAGTATCAATGGTAAGTCAATGAAACATCGTCAATTGGTGACTTTCATATCTGCGTTGTCTGTCTGACTAGCTTCATATGTGCAAGTACTAGTAAATCCCAGCTGTGTCAACAAAGTTCTCCCACAACTCATCCGCCCACCGTTTCCTTTCTGTACCAAGTTCCACCAGCCGTACAATAGCCAGGTTCACAGAAACGTCGTCCAATGCTTTCCTAGAGCCCCTAAGGGGCTCTGTAGTTGATGGTGACGTGGCAAGAGTCGCAGTCGTTGTTGGTGCCGTAGCTTCCCTTGTGGTGGCCGCAGGAGTCCAGGATCGATTGTGCGGTGTTACGAATGGTCTTGCCGTCGAGCTTGTGTTCTCCGGCACCGTTGGTGGCATAGACCATGTAGCAGTTTCCAACCGAGAATTCAGACCCATCACCGTAGTCTTTACCCTCGTCTATCCTTCGGATCGCCTCCTGGCAATCGGTGATGCTGGGAGAGTTGCTCGAGCCCTTGCAGCTTTATAGGTAATTCTCGTTAGCAAGTTCGACGAGAAAGTCTATAAGGGGAAGCTTACTTGTTGGCATAGCCAAGGCTGCCAGTCACAAAGAGTGCGACGTTGATGAGGGTGGTTAATTGCATTGTGATGGATTTGAGAGCGTTGTGGTTTGTGGTGTGTTGATTGCTATGAAATTCAGAACCGGGGAATTGCCATCCTTTTATAATACAGATGGGAGCCCATGGTCCTCATTTTAGAGGGAGGCTTACGTTGCGCATCTGGTGTAAGTGACTCCAACCTGACCGTGGAGGCCTTCAAGTGCTCCCGCGCATAGAAGCTTATTGTCCTCGTTGGGGATGATTTGATGTAAGGGCGACATTGATGCAGGCGACTATCCACATCACAGCCACATCACGGAGGTGAATTGATTCCGATGCAGTTCCCTTCCTATACAGGCAGGAGATGTCTCGTCGGATATCGGATGATTCTCCCATTTACTTCGCCCTAGTCGATATCCATGACATCCATGACTCTAGCCTCGTTGGAGAAGTCTTCCTTTTCACATCTTAAGTTAGTGACCCTTTCTTGTTATCTCAAGCTACAGCAGAACCGGCCATCCCTACTATCAATTACGTATAATTAGTTATATCTAGGAACTTACTAAGTATTCATTTAGCCATGCCGTCGCCAGTTAACCATCCCTTGCTGCAGGGTCCCGCATCGACCTGAAGTATATCGGATCACGGCGGACATGAGGCTGTACCATTGCCCAACATGGAAGGATTTTCAGTAGCATTGGAACAGAAATGGGGCCCCAAACCCCGATGACCCACAGTGAACACGCGGAAAGCCCATGTTTGCGATCGATCTCAAACCTTGCTCGAACGACGTTGAGTCAGGACGAGCATCGTTCGGTTGATGTATAGCCGAGACATGACACAGCTTGGGGTCCAAGACATCTTGGCCAATCAGGCTGTCTAAAAAGCTTTGTTGTTGTTGGTCCTGCAGATCTCTATGGGGGCGAGATCCGGATGGTGTTCCAGAGATACCCTAAGATCATCTCACCTCCATCATCTGCAAGCACAAGAGGAGTTATGCACACTAATACCGTTTTGACCGAGCTTTCGTCTTCTCCTACTCCATACTAGATTCATTAATACGAAGTGATACCCACATTCCCCATCGTGATGTGACTGATCAGCTCATCACATCGGCGGTCTAACTGAATTCATTACATAAAGATCAACGGGCCCACTGGACAACCTTCGCCCCAAAACCAGCACATAGCTCAGGAGCTCTACGTCATAAAGCATATACTACCCCAGCTGCCTGAGCTATGTGGGACTTATGTAAGGGCTCGGTTTATTGCCCTGCCTTGCGAGAAACCTCCAGCGTGTCTTCGCATCCCCGGTTCGACCAACCTCGACTTGAAACGCGACTCTCCGTTAGCTCCCTGGGGCAACCCATCTTTATGAGCCTGGTGTTAGATCCAGGAATGATTCTGGCTTTAACGGCTGCTACGACAGTTGTACTTTTTCCCAGGATACTCTTGTTAATTGGGTATCGTCGCCGAAGCTACTATGGGCCGCTGACCCCAACTTTGCCTTGGTCCTCTTGGTACTGTCGGTGTTATTCTGTCACGACGCACTGATTACTACGTTTTTATCTTCCACTGGGCCCATGTGGGCCTTGTGGCTTTCATATGCATCTTATTTCCCTCATGGACACGACTCTTACCTCTAGACTCGTCGCTGTACGATAAGGCCTTGAAGCCAGACCGACCAGGCCGAGGGAATCCCCGCAACAAGACGGTCTTTATTCCTGCGAGGTAATCAATTCACTCCGAAAGTACAACACTTCTCCTCAGTATATATGAAATTGACAGTGGTGAGGTGGAAAAGGACGTGCTACGAGAACCTGGGAAATGCGTTGCATGTAGCAAGGCAAATGTATAAAAGGGGCGACAGAGCCTGATTACTCATTTCCAAGGAATAACTGGAAGAAACAGAAAATAAGAGAAAGAAAAAGAAGGAAAACTGATTGTTGGCTCGCTGACTTAGTCTACGTATCTGCGAGGACTGTCCTTGCTGTGAATATATCTTTGAGGTTATACTGATGGTGAACATATCTATCGGCATCACTGCCAGTATAGGAATAGATACTCTGGTTTGGTTTGCAAGCTTGAACTAACACAACCGGCAAAACTTTGAAACACCCATAGTATTGTCGTGCGAGTCACTGCGGGGCTTTTGTTAACAAGCCGTTTTCTGTGTTCCCACACCGCGTCGTACCCTGCAGGGCGTTACCATATTGTAACGATGGCCAGCAGTTGGCTTGCTGAGTAGAGGTCAATGTATCGAATAACAAACGAGTAAGATTTTCTTCCGTCTCAAACAAGACAGGTGTTGTCTCCTGCTGACAGCGCTGGCCCGCTTCCGATTGCATCCTTACTATTGCTATCGCAGATACAAGGTTAGAGTTCATCATGCCCTGGAAGTGCGGCCATGACTGCAAGGCTTCGATGGCTTGAAGACGGACTCGGTGGTCTGGACATCTATTTGATACACAGTACAGGCCGGAGATGATGCCAATATCCAGGAATATTGACGGCCGCTCGGGTGACTTCTGGATAAACGCTTTGTGGGCGGCAAGGAGGGTCACAAACTCAGGGGTCAGATACTCCGGAACTGGTCCATGCGTCAGACAAATCTTGACAGTCAGGGTTTGGGAGAGATATTGCAGTCGAAGGAGATCCGCTCCTCGTTGTTCTTTTGGGCTGAGTGTGGGGTATTCATTTTGGTACAACGTTTCAAACTTTTCGGCAAATTCGTCGAATGCTGCCAAGATTACCCGTTGCTTCTGACACAACTGTTCATAGTTGGCTAGGATTTCGGCCTCGGAGAGTGACCAGCATTTTGTCACCCAGGGAACCTCGATGGCCATCACGTGTCTGACAGCTTGTAACGCCTCTTCGAGGTTCTTGAACTTTGCTGGTATGCAGTTCCATATCCCCTGTTCCTCGAGATGCGTGTTGCTGGTCATGTACGGCCCTATCCCATAATGCGTGCCCATAATATCCAATCTTCTAAAAGCCTCCACTAGATCCTGCTCCTTACTGCTACGCTCCACCTGTTGCTCCTCGTTCAGGATGCGAATGCCGCCACGCAGATGTTGGAAGGCAATGGTATAATGCCCCAACAAGAATTCCGACAAGGTAAAAAGCAGGCAACACATTAAAGTAAGCTCCCGTACTTGAGGGTCCTGGGACCGGCCGCGCTTACGCAAAAGTGCCAAAGATCGGGTCGACTGTTCCAGAGCAAACAGATGTCGAGGGTCATTCAGACGTGTACCGGTCAGCTGCATTTTGCTGGCCACTGAGTCCTCATGGATGGCAGCTAGCATGTTAACTGCATGATAAACTGCCGGCTCGGCGTCTACCATCTGCAAGACTAGCCGTTGCCATAACTGCCAGTCAAAAAAGGCAACGAAGTTTGCGATAACATGGTGTTGGAAATATGAAAAGTATCGTCTTTCGTCTGTGTTCAGCGCGCGGCATATATGACTTCCAACGCTAGGAAGGGATAGTGTGGACCGCGCATAAGTTAGTCGGTGCATATCGTACCCCTCACAAATGCGACCGGTGGAGCTGCAATTTCTGCAGGTGTCGGGGAATTCATCACATTTGACATGGCGAGATCTGTTTTGACAATTAGACAGGGCCTGACGATTTTAGGGAACCCAGTTCATCTCGGCCTTACCGACAGGTGCGGCAACCTGTTGATGATCTCTTTCGCTTGGTTTGGCGCCGTGTAGTACTGACAACAGTTTGGGTCATGTCTGTCGCCTTCTCCAGCTCTCCCTAAGCTTATTCAATATTCGAAGGGTGCGTAGTTGGACAACTGGAGATTAGATCAAATGGCGTGACCTCCCACAGTTTTGACCCCACAAGGCTGTCAATAAGATTGAGGCTCCGCTCTCGCCCGCGGTGGATCGGCGGAACTAACACGAGGTTCCAGAAATGTAAAATTACTCAGTTACCAATACGAGACAGTACGCATCATACCAGCTAATTTAATCTATTTACTGTGTAAAGAGATGTATGGACGCAGTATACATAAACCCTAAGCTTAGGGGCAGTACCATCTCTGATCCTCTAGATATTCTCATGAGACAGGAGACAGTTTGATGGTTTGTTTAGATATATCTTCTGGTGACCTATTACCTATCTTCAATGTTACACCCCTCAGGAGGTGCTCGTGGGAGGTTGAAGTACGATGTACAACATTCCAAGTTGCAGGTACCAAAACAACCCTCTTAAATGGTCAAAGCCTCCAGGACCGCTGGAAGATGGATGTGTAAGGTGTGGCTGGTAGACGTGGCGCGTTAGCTGAGGCTAGTGAGTGCTGTGGCTTGAGATGAATCGGCAATACGGCTGTGTATAATGCGTACTCGTACGGTCATATCCGGTACGGCCAGGCACGAGCGTCGGTACGTTTAGTGCACAGTACGTCATACCTCAACTCATACCCTTATACTGGATACCTTTTTCCCTAAACTCATAGACACTACATGGTACATAATACGCGTTTCTAATACTCCCGCAAAACCACAGAACAATTCTTCTAGGCGGGGCGCCTAATACTCAGCATCATTGTCCCTTGTCTATACTTCTACACCCCATTGTCTATCTATCTATCCACCACACTGTTTTCACATATAATATATAGTATAGACCATACCATGTTATCCGCCGAGGCCATCATCGCCCTGGTGACCCTATTGGTAACCTGCCCGCCGTCCATCCTCGTGGTTTGGAAATGTTTCCGTGGTCCACAATTCACCTTCACCGGTTAGTAACATACCTTATTTTAGTTTTAATATTTTTTTTTTGAAACAGGTTTCTGACTCCTCATGTTTCCGTTCCATAGATATTGAACTTGGAGTCCGACCGACGCTTCCTACGTTATCTCCTCATTATCAGTACAATACTATAATACTGCAATTCCCATCTACAACTCCAATGGTCTCTAGTCGACATATTTACCATTATTCTTCGGCACTTGGATAAAACACCCTTCTTCAATTTGTACTAGCATTCTCTGGTCACAACTTTGCTTTCAAGATTCAAAATCCAGTGGGCTTATGTGTAATAGAGTTTCGTTGAGCACTTTCTTCAACTTTTCTATTTGCCTGCTTAATATGTTAGTTAGTCTATAGAAATGGATCAACTAGCCCACCTTCCGAAGATATTTAATCTATAGTAAGTAACAATTTAGGGTTAAAGGTTCAATGCCAATTGACAATTTATTTCCGAATACTTCTTTCCATTTGGTCTTATGGCATATTTTAATATCACGACTTTGCTCAGTGAACATATCAACACATGCTCCCCTCCCTATCTAACGTTGGGTCTGGAAATTTAACGTCTGGTATGAGGTGTCTTTAGACGATGCCCGCTATACCTACCTACGCCAATATCACTCTCTTCGATGGCATGTAGTAACCACCATTGATCGATATCATTCGACCTTGTTCTTCACGTAGTTAGCATCCAGTCAATTGGTCATGTATCCTGCCTTTGTTCCATTCGTAGTGGAACCTTACACCGGATACTACGTATATGTAAGTCAGCAAGATGAACAGAGCATTAGCAGAGATGTCAAGCTTCGTGTCTCTATATGTATGACTTGTCAAGATTAACGTTCGGAATTATAGAGATTCCACATGAGCAGTCTCCTAACCGTTACTCCAAGAAGTCCACCAATGCTACCCAACCTAACTAGGAAATTCCGTCCTCTATAACATATATCGAAACATCGGCGACCGATCCCCCATCTTCTCCATCTCAGCCTTGTCCTGCCCTGATACATCCATCTGATCTCGTTTCCGGTTAATCGTTTTATATGATAGACGAAGCATAACCGCGGCGATCATGCCAGCGACACAAAAGCCCAGTTCCAGGGAATGTCCGAGTATATAGTTCGGTGCGTCTTGCGCGCGGTAGAAATTTGATGCCATCGCTAGATGAGTCAGCGTCACGTTTACATGGAATGAGAATAATATTGGCAAAGAAAAGATGGCTTACCACCAGCCAAATTACCCAGGCCAATCTGAATGGCCATTCCAGAGGCGCGCTTGTAGTCGCCGGCGAGGTTGGCACTGAGCCAGGTGATGTTTCCTGGAAAAGCGGGATAGATACCTGTCTCTGTCAGACTCCTACGTTCAAAGCATGAAAACAAAGCAATGTACATACCCACAACTGAGACGAATACACCGAAGTACACCACGCCAGGGACACCTCTTCCGGTTGAGGCAAGCACGATAATGAATCCGGCAGCGATGAGACACATGAAGAAGAGAACAAATGGCGATCGTTGCTTTCGGCGATCCGATAGCCAAGCAGCGATGACGGCGACTACAGCCGCCGTGATGTAGATTGGGACTGTGAGCAATTGGGCTGTCGACGATGTATATCCGAGATCCTTGATGATGGAGGGGAGGAAAAGCGAGATACCGTAGAGAGGACAGGTAATACCCCAGTACACTACTTGATCAGCATCCATAGAGCAATTGGGGGAAGAAGACGTACCAATTATGGACACGTAAATCTGCCAGTCGAGGAGGGCGTCAACTACATATTTCATACGAAATTCGGTAGCTTCCGACGTTCCTCCTGTGTTGTGAGTACGCAGCATGTGAAGCACGAATGTTCGTTCTTCCTCTGTAAGGAATTTGGCGGTTTCGGGAGAGTCATGGATGGCAAACGGAGCGATGCATGCTACTAATACAGTGAGCAGGCCTTCCAAAATGAAAATCCAGCGCCAGCCGGCGTAGCCCCCAACTCCGTCCATTTTCTATAAGATATGTTACTAGAACTCTATCATTGAGATTAGAACAGTACCTACTGCAATTCCGTACGCTAGAAGTCCTGAGAATGCACCGGCAATACTGGCAGCACTAAAAAACAAGGCCTGTCGGTACTGAGCCCGGTGTCGAGGGTACCACAGGGTGATGTAGTATGCAACTCCGGGATAAAGACCAGCCTCTAGTAAATTGGCATCGTCAGTGCAAGCGGAAACATGAGCTGTAGCATCACATGGCTCTGTGACTCACCGGCAACACCCAAGAAAATACGCGTGGACAATAGTCCTGCGTAATTGTGAACAACACCCATCAATGTCTAGTACAGAGCCTGTCAGCCATTTTACCTTGGCTACGACCAATGTCGATGATGGCATACCATAACAATACCCCACGCGACCATGAGTAACGGTAACCACCTTGACGGCCTCATTTTCTTCAGCAACAGGTTACTGGGCAGCTCAAATGCACAGTAGGTGAAAAAGAACACCGTCACTGTAGAGACCGATAGTTAGCTCCTCATGCTTCATTAGATGGGCAGGGAGGAAGTGCATACAACACCAATTGTACTGCGGCCCCGTTATATTCAAATCGTCCAGCAATCCCTCGATTTTCGCGTTGCCAATATTCCCCCGATCCAGGAAGGCGAGCAGGTATAGCACGGCCAGCATTGGAATGATACGAAGGTCCATCTTGCGGAGGATTCGATTCTCCATCTCGACACTATACGCGGGCAGTGCCTCATCATGTAGCCGCTTTTCGTCCACGGCTTCCAGGGAGCTTTCGGCTACATGTTCCAGGGCGGAGCTCGACGGTTTCTCCTGGTCTGACGAAGGTTGACTATGCATATTGAAAGGAGAGGTAAGGAGATCTGTCGGACAGCAGGAACTCAAATTAGCGGAGCAATCGTGCGGGAACACAAAGGGTCCCAACCTGCTTATAAACACAAAATGCGTAACTAACTATCTCTCAAGCTAGCCCGCGTCCCCAACCTTGCCCTCGGAACGTGGGGTCACCCCTCGTGAGCCAAGCTTTATGTGGTATCGCTCAGCTGTGGCGCTTGTGCCAAGTTCAGCGAGGGAGGTTGTCCCTTGCCTGGTGAGGTATGCCATATTGAGCGAAGCACTGCGGAATAGGATGCGAATCGAAAGGACAGCGACTGGCATCTCACATATTACGAGTTTATCACGATCATGTCAATTCAAATTAACTGCAAGGGAACCAAACGCGGGTTGTTGAGGAAGGGCAATACCCCAACTACCCCGGATTCCCAAGTGGGCTTTCGGCCAGATTCAAGCAAGATCGCCGGGATAAGGTAGCATTGACCAATCTCAGGGGGCCAGAGCGTGCGGGGTTGCCATGGCTAGTCTCGCCTTGTTTGCGGCCTGAAATTCGGCCTTTCTTGCGAACACGTCTCTCTCACGTGCCTTTTTGTCTCTCTGGCGCGGCAATTGACGGATAATTCCGCATATCGGCGAGGCTATCTCTCGACCTGAAGATATACTGTGATGCTTCGGCGCGATCACCGATAAGTCTGGTCCGGGCGGGAGGCTATCTTGGCACATACTTATGTTGATACTTTGTTCTATATACTTGTTAATCTAATTCAAGGAAAATGAAAACGTTCTGTAAGTACTTACTCCCTGTCTTCCTCGACGATACTTGTATATTTGGGTTGCTTTTCTGTAGGACAACGTTGGTTGTACCATGACATCATGTGTCTGTTCCCTTGGAGATATATATTGAGTTGACCTACGGCCTCGAACAATCCGAGATGAAAATTATATTGCTGGAATAGTCATCGGTCTACTCTCAGTACGACTTCATACTTTCCTAGTGAAGTCTACCGGTCTTTGTGAAGACCTCATCATACAGAACTCAACAGTCTGGAGAGAGCAGTGGTCGTAAACAAAATGAAAGAGACGAGAGTGAATAGCAGAGGAAGAAAAAAAATAAAGAAAAAAGAGTATATAGAATTTAGAAAAGCAATAAAACAGAATGAGGAGATGGAACGGGAGGAAAGAAAGATCAATATTCTATATTCGAGGATCATGTAGTACGGTTTTGGAATATGGAATGGTATCTGCGGTTGTACACTTAGCGGGTTCACGCTACCACGGACAAGTGCAAAATACGGAGAATCTACCCTCGGCCAGTCACGCAAATTCAATTAACAGCTTTCCTGGATCGATAATACCTATGATCTGGATCAAGAAAAAGTCTCCATGCCACTGACTGGTTTGCAGAAGGATTCACTTTCTCTTTGTATAAAACAGAACCTACAAGATGTGTCCGAGAGGTACGCAAAGCCACTAATGAACATGCACCGAGGATATACTACGTCAGTACAAGGTTCAAGATTAATATCCTTATCACTCACAGAGGATGCTTGAACCGTGTTAGTAGAACCATCCGACAGACGGGATTACAGTTGCCAACCCCTAGTCGCCGATGGCATACCGCCGGGCAGTAACATCTGTGTGAGCGGATATGCTGCATCAACTATTGAGGACCTCTCAGGCGTGATAGTTGACAAGCTTCAGCTTTCAATATTCGAACCAGAGTTTCGAAGCTGCGCATGATGTGTCGACAAAAGTTTCAAGCATAGATATTATGGCTAGACGGGAGGCTGGCTCGCACATGACCGCCATTAGTGTTGACTATCATAGATCGGGAACTCCGCCGCGCGACGATGCTCAACCACGTTCGAGCGGCTAGGACGGGTCTCACATGAGCAATCCAATATCTTGGAGGATGGTTGAGCTGCTGGGAGGAAAAGCTTTATCTGTAGTTCAGTATGAGAGGTATTAGTAGTCGTGTAGTATTCTGGAAGGCTGGTGCGACCCGGGGGACACAATCCAAGATGATATTCAATGGACAGAAAATCTCTGCGTCGCCTTTAGTAATTTCGATTGATGATCGCCCTTGTCCACCGTCCTGGCGACCGCCTAGGTGGCGCATTCAGGTGGCGGATCGACGGCTCCTTTCCACGTCGTCATGCTATTTAGGAATTTAGCGGAATAAGCGCACAAATAGGACCTGTAGTGGCGTCAGTGAAAAAGAGGGATTGATCGAGTGGTGCCAATGACAGTGCAACTCTGTGTAGTAGTGTCCGATGTCTTCTTTGCAACCAACGAAGATACGAATCCGGCAAAGCCGATAGGAATCCCATTGAATCGCAGTATTATCATGGCTTCTCGGAAATGGGTAAGAACATTGTACAGCAAAGGGGCTTTATCCCGTCTAGGGCATTGGCATACGTTTGTTGCCCAGGAGGCATGCGGCTGACCCAGGCAACACAGTTTTTCATTCTAGAAACATGTTGTGGCACCAGATCGGGTCTCTGCAAGGCTGAAGGAGCAGGAACTCGGTCATCGAGTATCACTAGAAAGCGTAGAGGATGTGCCACACGACGCAGCCAAGGCATCCCAAGGTTCTTGTGGTGACACCGTGAAAGAGCACGGCAGGGGAGCGGCAGGGCAAAAGGTCACATCAATCCTGTCGAGTCCATATGCCACGATCATCTTGTGGCTCAGTCTGGCGAATAAACTGCCCAGCTTAGCGATCCCACCAACAACACGACTGCGAGTCTGGTGGCAAATCTAAACCTGAGGGCACCAGTCGTCGGGCGCAGCGAAGACGGAGCGGACAGGCTAGAAGCAATTCAGATGCAGGGCCAAAGGGTGGAAGCGACGATGGGGGCGGACAAATGAAGTGGATCCAATTGATGCGCCTGTTATAATGATATACATGATAGGTGGAACTGATAGTCGGTGGCTCGACCCTTTATTACTCAATGGGTTCTGGAGGAACTGGTTCATGAAACAGGGGCACGTGCCGTAGTTGGGAATCGAGCGAGCAGCAGGGAAAGCCCAGGACACGTGGGGGAGGTCAATTGTATGACCCTGGACATGGAATCCAGTCTTCTATCTACTAGGATAATGGTAAGGTT